>NW_026000039.1:0-2742 GCF_001458135.2 Marmota marmota marmota
TGTGTGTGTGTGTGTGTGTGTGTAAGAATCCTGTTGCCCTATATTTTTTCCACATGGTATATATAACCAAGTAGGCTTTTATATATTAATATTTTCCCTTAAGAATAGTAACCGGATTATGAAGTATAGTTTCAAGTAAGCACCAGCATTGGTTTTATTTGCAGCCAAGAATAACTGATTAGGTTTTGGGGAGAAGAAAGGCAATCTATTTTAAATGCTTTTTAAAACTTTTAAATTGGTCAGGACCTTCAACAATGTTGCCTTGGGAATTATGATCACACTGAGTCAGGATTTTTTGACATGGCCCTCTAATGTTGCTTTTTCCCCCTCCTGAAACATGGCATTTTTTTTTTTTTAGTTTGGTGTCATTCATAAGGATCCCCTAAGAAACAGGCTCTGACCTCTGACCTGTCAGTTCAAAGCCCTCCCACACTGGTATGCCCAAGTGCCACTTCTAGTTTCTGGAAGCTCAGCGAGTTGGTAAATTAAATGTGCACAGTTCTCGGTTCAGGTATGTGACATTGGCCTTACTTGGAGGGTTGAGCAGTGGCTCCCCTGTGTCACCTCCTGCAAGACTGTTGCCTTCTCTGTCCACAGCCTCTCCCATCGGTGTCTAGCTGAACTGGTAGGAAGGAATAATGCCAATGCAGGGAGTTCTGAATCGGAAGTTTTGGTGTCCTTGACATGAAAGGATGGCAGACTGAATGATTATGCCTTTGCATGCTGAGCGTAATTAACAGCTACCCTGAACTAGACCTGGCAGCTGAGGGAAACTGGTAATACCAGCTAGTAGAAGCAGGTGGAAGGCAATCCCAAAAGGGAAGCACAGAATGAGGACCCACGTGAGTGGAAATGACTCGGGGCAGACTGGGTGGCTGCAGTTGGTACCAAAGCCATGGCTGCAGTTGGTACCATGGGCACCTGTGGCTGGTTCAAGTCAGGAAATCAGAGATCTAGGTTGCTATTTTAGTCCCTTTAGGTTAGGGTAAAAGGAAACACCCAGTCTGCAGGGGAAGCTTGGGGCCTTCCATCATCCCCACAGTTTGTCTCTGGACAAAGTAGGGTCTGCTGTTTCCACAGCAGGCATGGGACCGTGTTGGTGGTGGGGTGGGGGTGGGGTATTTACCAGCTCTCCTGTTGTCATCATTTACAGCCCCAAGTCCAAGAGCGGGAGGACATCGCTTGTAACTCAGACCCTGCTTCACGCAGCCTCTGCCTTAGGCAACAACCCTGTTCTGAGTCAGGTCCTGAGTAAGGAATGCTGTCGTGGACCCAAGCCAAGTAGATTCCAAATGGTAGAATTGAATTTTTCCCGTTGGGTTTCTATCAGGGGATCTGGTGTGGTGTACGAGTGGGTCCCGTGGGGGTGGGGGTTAAGATGCACGTAGCTGACTGAGGGGTCTTGTGCGGGCCTTGCCAGCCTGGAGTCCAGGTGAGTCATCGCCACCTGGGAAACATCCCTTCCCTCTGTGCAGCTGGGAGGGGCCCCAGGCAGGAGTCAGACGGTCAAGGCTGCCGGTCCAGTTCTCCAGTGCCATCATCGCCCCACGCAGTCTAGAGTGACTGGCAGCCTGTGCCTGAGCTAGAAGTGGAAAGGCAGGAAAGGTTTCCAGGGCGGGGTCTCACCTCGGTTTTCAAGGCACGTTCGCAGTGTGAACAGTGTGGTGCCCAGCCAAGTCTGCGTGGCTGATGTGCATATCAAGTAAGATCCTAGGACTGAAATGGGGTTCTGCCAATCCCTGCTCTGACCTTGTCCCTCTCAGCCAGAGCACAGCAAGGCCTCCATGGTGAAAGAAATGTACCTGCCTGCCTTCTTTATTTCGTTCCTTTCAAGATATACTTTAAAAAAAAAAATCTGTTTTGTTTTTGTGACCCAAGATATATCTGTATGCACAAGATCATACTAGAAGAACAATAACCAGAAATGGGCCAACTAAGTGGACCATAACATTATTCATAAAGGCCAGAATGAGAGTCTCTGTAAGACGCGCCACCATCCTCTGGTAGGGAATACAGCCCGGTTGTTCAGAGCCGGGGTGTCCATCGACCTTGGTTTGGATCCTGGCTCTGTAGCTCACTAGCTGTGACCTTCTGCTCTCTTACTGTAAGATGGGCTGATGGTATCACGTCATAAATTAGCCTGAGAATCGAGTGCACTTTGCACACAGTAAGTGCTTAGTAAGTGGCAGCTGTTAGCATAATTATTATTATCCCTTTTCCCCATAGCAACGGCTTGATGTGGGGCCAAAAGTGTCTGATTGCCTTCCTCTTTTCTAGATTGTTGCTCCAATACTAGTGCGTAAGGGGATGTCAGTTTTTAGGAAATTTGAGCTTGAAGCCAGACGGTGCGACCACCACTAGCTCTCCTCCAGCAGACCCGTGGCTGGGGAGGGGTCCTGTTTCTCTCACATCCTCTGAGATCTGCCATGTTGCTTCACTGTGAAGCCCGTCAAGGGGCCACAGTTTGACTAGATGGACGACCAGCCAGGCAAACCTGAAATCCCAGTGATGTGGAGACTGAGGCAGGAGGATCGCAAGTTCAAAACTAGCCGGGAAACTTAGGGAGACCCTGTTCAGAAAGGGCTGGGGACGTAGCTCGGTGGCAGGTGCTGTTGGGTTCAATGTCCAGTACAAAAAAAAAAAAAAAGCCAAGCAAGCCCTTCGGGATGCTGTCATCTAAGGCCAAATGCAGGCTTCTGTGGGGTGGGAGAGCCAGAGCTGAGCTCCCCCCCCCCCAGTTTA
>NW_026000040.1:0-2713 GCF_001458135.2 Marmota marmota marmota
AAAAAAAAAAGAAAAAAAAAAAAAGAAAAGAAAGAAAAGAAAAAGAGAGAAAGAAAATTGGGGCCCGGAAATGGGCGAGGAAGCCGTTTCACTGGTTGTGAAAGTGTGTTTTAAAAAAGGGTAACAGCAGGCGTCTCTCCTAGCTGGTGTCCCTTGGGCCTAGCGCTCACCTGGCGGGCGCCGAGTTGCAGCTCTCGGTCCCCGAGCGGCTGCAGGTTAGGGGGCCCTCGGTCCCAGGCGCGGGACGCCGAGGCTCTGCCTCCGCCGAGCAAGGATCCCGAGGCGGGTCAGCCAGCGCTAGCCAAACCGGCCAGGAACTCGACTCTTTTCACAGGGCTTCCCTGTTATCTAGTAGGTTTCCTAAGGGGCGCTTCTGCCAGCGACCCTCAATTTGTTTCTCAGGGCACATTTTGATAAAGGCCCAAGAGACGTGTTTATTCCCACTCCTCTCTTTTTTAAGCTTTCCCCAAAAGTTAGTGCATTTGGTTTTTAGGCATATCTTCCCACTCATGGCTTAGGAAACGGCATTCTGGTGCTTCTACCAGTCTAAGGGGGAAAAACTACTGCCTTAAATGTGAGGGATTTTAGGTTTCCTAGAGTCCCGGCTGCACAGAATTTTCTTGCGTCTTTGCTTTCAGGTTGCCTCATTGCCTGCAACGTTGGCCTTATTCTCTCCTGAGGCCTACAGTAGTCCCCTTAGGCTCCTACAGGAAATTTAGGATCCAACAGGGTTTCTTTTTAAGTAGGAAGAATTCCAGTTGTCTCCCTCCCCCCTTTTCACCTTGAGAAGTTTAGGAGAGTTCTGAAAAATAGGTCCAGCCCAGGGTAGTGAGGGGAAGAAAGCTCTAACACTTTCCAGCTGTAAGTTTATTCCTAAAGAATAAATAGGAGCAAAAATTCAGGGTGAGAAAACATGAGGCTTTCTCTTGAGCCAGACCGGTCGGCCCTAGTCCCCCTACTCAGAGCGGGCTTTGGCGCCGTTGACATAGCCCCTCCGGCAGCAGGCGTCCTCTGCCCTGCCGCCGCCAGGTTTTAAACAATCATTTCTGCGGATGGGGCGCTCTTTGCTCATGTTCTGTGCAGATCAGCAGTTAAATGGAAATGCGGTACATGCAGACTTAATGTTATTTACTATACTACTTCCTGCATAATATGAATCTTAATCCTTAGTGTTCAGAGAACTCTGAGCCCCTAGACTCCCCTCCCTTTCCTCTCTCTTAAGATTTTAGTTTCAGTATTGTTCTTAATGGTTGAAAATAATGTCAAATGGTGAGGCAGGTCCTGTATTAAAAGATCAATAAGTGTGTGGATTTGCACTAGCAGTTTAAATGTTTCCCTCTCGGAGAGTGTGTGCTTATGTAAGTTATGGCTACCTTAGAATTGTGTATTTTAAATGAAAGCTAAATATACTCTGTGTATGAGTCATCCTTAGTTTAAAATACACATAAACTGGAATTTTGTGTCTTGGGGGCTCAGGTGAAAATCCAGATACTGAACTGGTGGAATCACAGCTTTGAGGGTATATGAGGCTTGTTTTAGTTTCTTCTTCTATAGGATTTGGGAGGTTGAGAACAGCAGAAAAAAAAATGCCATCCCAGGGTCCAGCCTGGGAAACTTTCAACAGCTTGAGCAATGAAAATTTCCTTGCAAATCCCATTTCAGGCTTTTTGGAAGCAGCCTTGCCAATTCTGAGCAAGTGCTGCATTGGAGTTTTTGGAGATAGCCCTAAAACATCCCTTCTTCTTCCCTAAGCCTTTTCCCTGCATGCCGCATTGGGACTGGGCCTCTGTTTAGGGTCCAGGGTTTCTCTTGGTGTGACCAGGCTCTGTCCTTCAGGCCTCATCATTCACAGCTGACTCTCTTATCAGGCTGACCGGGATTAAGTCTGGATTGGGGAATCCCAGCCATTGAAAGAAGCCAATAAATCTAGTCAGGTTCTAGAGAGGGGCCTCAGGGAATGTGATTTAGACAGTGTACCTAGAGAGGCCAAATAAGCCAAGGGACCTTGCTCCTTTCCTTCCAAGCATCAGTCAGGCACTGAGCCCTTAGTTCTGCCGAATTTAATGAGATGTGGGTGTGGGAGAGAGGGGAGTCCTCCTGCACCCAAGGAGTGCTGGTCAGGTCCTCCTGGGACCACAGGGCTTAGAGAGTAGGCCTGAACCCAGCTCCGGGTGGATGTTGGGGGTTTCAACTGGGAGCCTGGGGTACCATGGGGAGAGTCCCCACGTGTGTCTGAGAGCCACACTCATAGGCATTTCTCTCTTCTGTCCCTTTTCCACCACCGGCGTAGGGAGCCAGGTATGCCGCCCACCTCTGCTGCACGGATCCCTGCCATGGCTGGACGGCGGCAAAGCCCTAGGCAGCCACCACACGGCTTCACCCTGGAACCTCAGCCCCTTCTCCAAGACGTCCATCCACCACGGCTCCCCTGGGCCACTCTCCGTCTACCCGCCGGCCTCATCCTCTTCCCTGGCGGCGGGTCACTCCAGCCCGCACCTTTTCACCTTTCCGCCTACTCCGCCGAAGGATGTCTCCCCGGACCCGTCCCTCTCCACCCCTGGCTCAGCTGGCTCGGCCCGGCAGGACGAGAAAGAGTGCCTCAAGTACCAGGTGCCGCTGCCCGACAGCATGAAACTGGAGGCGTCGCACTCCCGCGGCAGCATGACCACCCTGGGAGGGGCCTCCTCGTCGGCCCACCACCCGATCACCACCT
>NW_026000041.1:0-2544 GCF_001458135.2 Marmota marmota marmota
TTCCTGGGCCCCGTCACCCCACCCAGGGCTCTCCCTGTCCTGGGCCCTCTGCTCCCACCCTCAGCTCCTCCCAGCCCTCCCCTGGGCCTCAGGCTCCTGACACTGACACCCTTCCTCGTAGGAGGAGATGGACACCAGCCCCATGGTGTCCTCCCTGCTCAGTGGCCTGGCCAACTACACCAACCTGCCCCAGGGAAGCAGGGAGCATGAGGAGGCAGAAAACAACGAGGGCGGGAAAAAGAAGCCGGTGCAGGTGGGGCCTGGCGGGAGGCTGGGAGGAGGCGGATAAGGATGGAGGGTGGACGGTAGAGGCTGAGGTGTTGGAGGCAGGGCGGGGGAGGGAGGGCAAGGAGGTGAAGGATGGAGATGGGAGGGAGGAGGGAGGAGGTGGCTCGAAGGACGGATGGTGGAGTGGAGTGGGGGATGGAGGAGAGGAAGGAAAGAGTATGCGAAACCCGAAGGAGGCTGAGCAGGAGGCCCACGCCTGAGATCCCAGCAACTTGGGAGGCTGAGCAGGAGGATGGCAAGTTTGAGGACAGTCCCAGCAACTCAGTGAGACCCTAAGCAACTTAATAAGATCCTGTCTCAAAAGAAAAAAATGAAAAGGGCTGGGAATGCAGTTCAGAGTAGAAGGGCGCTTGCCTCGCACGTGTGAGGCTGAGGGTTTGATTCCCAGCAGCACACCCCCAGTCAGAGGAGCAGGATGAGGGCTGGGGAAGGAGAGGGCAGGACCAAGAGTGGGACACAGAGGAGGAGCGGGCGGGTGCTGGTGATGGGGGGGCTCCAGACACTGACGCTGGCTTCCCTGCAGGCCCCGCGCATGGGCACCTTTATGGGTGTGTACCTCCCGTGTCTGCAGAACATCTTTGGCGTCATCCTCTTCCTGAGACTCACTTGGGTGGTGGGCATAGCGGGCATCATGGAGTCCTTCTGCATGGTCTTCATCTGCTGCTCCTGTGTGAGTGACACTGCCCCCTGTGACAGCTGGGGCTTGGCAGAGGCCTGGGGGTGGGAGGTGGGAGGTGGAGGCTCGAGACCTGGGCTTTCTATAGGAGCCACTGCTGGTGACTTTTGAGAGGAGATTAGGTCTGACTGGCCCTTCCGCATCTCATGGGCTCGTCCCTGATGGCTGTTGACCAGGTTTCACATGGATCTGCGAGTGTGTTTAATTACACAAGTAATTAAATGCAGATTCATTGATAAAATGATAAGCATAGCAAAGAAATTAGAGTTCACCGATAATCCCACAAAAGCTGACGTTTTGGTAGATTGAGATTATATTTCACAAACAGCATTGCAACTGGATTCTTCTCATTCTCTCTAAAAAGTCAACTATTCAATGAACTCCAAATTCTTTTACACGTTTCTGTGTCCTCGAATATAACCTTGAGACAGCTCTGCATGCGACGTACCCAGTGCAGAAGGCATTGCACCTATTTTATAGATGAAGAAACTGAGGCAAAGTGAGCTGTCCCAGGTCACGTGGCTGGTTGGGGGCCAAACTGGGGTTTCCAGAGCTCTCTGGTACTGACGCTCCTGAACATCCACTCACATGGTGAATAAGAGTTTTTCTTGAGAAGGACTTGGCACAAAGAGAAGTTGGAACAGGCCCAGGGAGAAGCTCAGCAGAAGAGAACCTGTGGGTTTGGCTGGTGTTTACGGGGTAAACGGCTTGGCCTCCACCCAGGCCACTGCGGCCCCCGGCAGCCGCCACTCTGATAATCTCTCTTCTACAGACGATGCTCACGGCCATCTCCATGAGTGCCATTGCAACCAATGGTGTTGTGCCTGGTATGTGAAGGTGCTTCCAGGGAGCGGGAGGGGCCTGATGGTCAGAAGGAGGGACCTGAGAGAGGCAATATTGCAGACCAGGGGCCTGGGCTCCGTCTGCTTATGGGGTAGGCCAGGACAGCCTTTTTGGGAGTGGAAGAGGGAGGCCATTGTGGGGGTTGAATAGGGCAGTGTCAGCCCTCCCCCCTCAGCCTGAGACCCTCCTAGGATGGTGACATGTAGCTTCTGGGCCATGACCTCCTTACAGGGGTAATTAGCAACATGCTGCTAATTAGTGCTGCAAGATCCACACAGAATGGTTGGCTGGATCTCCCCCAGTCCCCTTGCTGGGGGCTGCAGCCTGCGGCAGAGCAACCCTTTCTGCCCTCTGTCACTGAGCCCTCCTCGTCCCCTAGGGCAGCCCAGTGCCCCTGGGCCCTCTTGCTGACACTCGCTTTCTCTGCAGCTGGTGGCTCCTACTACATGATTTCCAGGTCTCTGGGCCCAGAGTTTGGGGGCGCCGTGGGCCTCTGCTTCTACCTCGGCACTACCTTTGCTGGGGCCATGTACATCCTGGGCACCATCGAGATCCTGCTGGTGAGAGGGGCTGAGGGGGCTGGGGCTGGGGCTCAGGGGTAGAGAGCTCGCCTGGCATGAGTGAGGCACTGGGTTCCATCCTCAGCACCACATAAAAAAAGATAAAGTTAAAAAATAAAGGCATCATGTCCATATACAACTACAACATTATTTTAAATTAAAGATTTTAAAATGTGT
>NW_026000042.1:0-2415 GCF_001458135.2 Marmota marmota marmota
AATATATTCAAATCATGGTCAACACATTCTCAAAGTTTCCTGAATTGCTGAACAGAACCACAACCTTCACAATATAAATGCTGTACTGTAGAGTAAGCACTATGAGGAAATAAGTTAAATCATGTTTTTAAAACTCAAAAATTTTAACAAAATTAATTCACTTGAATTTCAGTATTTTGCCTTATATAGTTGGGCCCCAAAATTTTCAATTCAAAAGAAATGTGGGAATATGATCACAAAATATAACAGTAAACAATAGTAAAGACAGTAATAGCCAACTACTTTCTTCATTGTTCTTAACCCTCATTAATTTTATTAAATAAATAGCACTTTCAAATTAGCACTCACTTTGAACCAGACAATGGCCTAGTACTTTACTGTTCCAACCTTACAGGGTAAATTTCAAAATTATCTGAAACACTTTCAGGTTTCTGGGCAAAGGTATGTACTGGCCCAAAGTAGTCCTATCCGATTATCTTCCCCTATTATTGTTGGCTTCAGAGGCATTTTCTATTTCTAGCAAGGAAGCCCAAACTTCAATTCGCAGTAGCAAGGCTCAGGTCTCCTGACAGTTGCTAACTAGAATCTGAAAAACACTTTTATGGAAGAAATGGACAGTAGTCAAATTTGGCGAAAGTATGTCAAAATACCCAGGGCATTACACTTCCCCAGGTCTTTAGCTTGTTTTTGTTAAATGGACCCAATCTACTACTGTACCCACACAACAGTTGTAAACATAATCCTAAGACTGAAATAAACGCTAGAACGATCCAATACCCTTGGAAATGAAAGGGTCAGGAACAGACACCGTCGACTATCAAGGGCCCCCAACCAAAGCTTTTCAACTGCAGAGGCCAGCTAGTAAAGAACCACGTGAAAAATTGCCGCAAGAAAAGCTCTTCCGGGGACGAGGAGTCCGGACAGATCACGTGCTGCTGGCCAGAACCCAGTGATCGCACCGCGGGACCCAGCCACATTCTGTTACCGTGGAGACTACGTAACCAACCACCCAGCCAGCCCCATTCCCAGCAGCCGTCACGCCGCCCCCAGGCACCTTTGCTGAAACCCAGCAGCAGCGTCGTGCACAAAAAGGAGCAAGCAGCGCAGGCAGAGTTACAAGAGACTCCGCTACATAAGCCTGGAGAGCTCTGCAACACGCACGGACAGCTCTCGGGTGGGCTAGAGACTTCGCAAGATCCACGTGTCTGCTCGGGCGACGTGAGCCTTGGGAGAGTGGTTTTCCTTCAGAAGTACAGTACTTTGGTTTCTCCCGCTGTTCGGCCATCAGTAACCCCTCCTTTCAGGCATCCTTCACCGCTCCCAGCTTCCAACCTTAGCAGAGGAAGGAGGCATTCCCAAAGATTGAGAGGCAAGACAAAATTATTCGCAGCAGACACTACAACTTCTCTATCATCCCAGTTACACTAAAATAATCCCTAACTTCTCTTTAAGTCTTCGCACACAGATTCCTCAACTCCAGTTACTGGTGATCAGAGCTTATTAACACACCAGACATACCTTTCACTGAGGGCAGAAACCTACTTCACAATTTAACAGAAACGAGAAGCCCCACAAACGGAAAACTAGTCGAAGGCTATTCCATAAAGGGAAAAAGAAAATAACACCTGCTCTTCCACCTGTTTTCCCCGCCCTCATTTTTGCACGTAAGAATCACAGGTCCTTTGTTTACAAAGTTCCCACTGCTATACAACTCTTCCTCGCCCCCCTTATTAAACTCGCAGTCTTGCCTCAATACAACCAGGAATTACGAGCTAAAAAAGATGTCTGTACAGGTGTCAAACGCTGCACCCAGCTCTTTAGAAAAAGCGACGTCGGCACTGTTTCCGGAGATTTGGAACCAGGCGAACTGAGCTCTAAAATGCAAAGTGCAGAACAGGCACAGCTCTCGACTTAGAGCCCAGTGCCGGATTGGAAATGCTCACGCGGATCACACCATGCGGTGCTGCACCCCACGCACGCGAGGGCAGGGCCGCGCCATGGACGCTTCTCACCCCGCCCGCCTCGTGGCCGCTTCTTTGGCGTCGATGTTCCCAGTTAGTAAGAAGCGCGACGCGGAAGTGAGGCCGGGGACGAGGGCGAGGTGACATGCGCAGCCTCGCTTATGGGACCATAGGCGCGCGCCAAGGGCGGCCCCGCGCAAGGCCTGGCCTGGCCGGGGCGTGCGAAGATCTCTCAGTAAAATGCTGCTCAAGCCGTTCAAACACACAAGAGCTTCAAACTCTCGAAAAACTCCAATCGGGCCAACACTAAAGCGACGCCCTCCACCCAGGCCCGACAGTTACCGTGCGGGGCGTGGCCGGCTTCACCCGGAGTCCTTCATATCCCGCTGGGGGCGGGTTATTCTCTTCGGTTCGCACACCGTGTGTCCGCTCCAGCTGAAGAGCCTGCGCGCGC
>NW_026000043.1:0-2406 GCF_001458135.2 Marmota marmota marmota
AGGTGTCCTCTGCATTGACCACACCTTGCAGGGAGCCCTGAGGGCCTCGAGGATGGTGTGGGCAGGTCCAGACCCTCCCACCAGGGCCTGGTATTCCCAGGTGCCACGGCCCCACCACAGGCTGGCGGCTGCAGAGGAGCAGGCGGGGGCCCCCAGAGCCCCAGGCTCCTGGCTCAGGCAAGCCCAGCTGAGCTGGGGCAGTTGCAGGGAGGGAGGGCCACCCGTCCACGGCTCCGGGCTAGCCCATTAAACCTGCTCCGCTGCCCAATAAACAGACAGCGACCATGTGCTTCCGCTCAGCCTCAGTGCCCCCTGCATGGTGGCCTCCGCCTGCCCACCGACCGGAGCAGCTGCCTGAAGCGGCCAGCCCGCCCCACCCGGCTCCTGCCCGGCCCCGCTGCTCAGTGCTGAAGGAGCTACTGGGCAGAAGCCAGCTGGACCTTGGAGGTGGCCTGCGTGGGGCATGTCCTGCGTGGGGCGACCCCTGCCCCCTGGTCCAGCCCACCTCTTAGTTTAGACG
Organism: Marmota marmota marmota; assembly: GCF_001458135.2. NCBI lineage: Eukaryota > Metazoa > Chordata > Mammalia > Rodentia > Sciuridae > Marmota > Marmota marmota. Next base: position 521 of record NW_026000043.1, read on the forward strand.
CTGCTTTTGCAGAGATACTTCCAGGAGGACCCGCACTGTCACGGGCTATTGCTGGGCCTCTCCAGTCCCCACTGTGTGTCCTCTCAGGGCACCTCTCAAAGGGTCCTGTCACCACCTGTTGCACGTCTGCATCCCCGTCCCACCCAAGAGCCCCAGCAGACATCGACTCCCACTGTCTGGGTGCAGGGCGGCCCGGTTGCCAAGCTGCTCAGTGACTCCTAGTTGTTAGAGGCGGGAAGAGTTAAGACCCACGTGTCCGAGCTGGCCTCTGCAGCCCCCTGACCCACTGTGTTTCCAGCCCTTCTCTGGGCTTTGACACAAGTGCTCTGTAAACGTCAACCCTCATGGTGATCCATGAGGTAGGCCCGTTACTACCCCAGTTTACAGATGAGGAAACCAAGGCACAGAGTAGTTAAGTGACTTGCCCAAAGTTTCACAGGAGTCAGGCTGGAGTCAGACTCCAAGCCACTGGCCCCAGCATGGCTATTCTCTGTCCTGTTCACAGGGGCATCAGGAGTCCCCTCTTGGGCAGCTCCAAGCAGCTCTACACGGACCACGGGAAGCTCTCCCTGGCCCCAACTCTAAGGCCAGGGTAGGCACTCTCACAGAGCACAACCTCTGAGGCCAGAGGAGACAGCCCCAGAGGGGACAGTCTCCAGGGACAGCATGCAACCCTCACACAGAACACTCTTTGAAGCTAAGCCAGGGTCTGCAGCCAGAAGAGCAGCGAGGACCCTGCCCTGCTCTGTGTGGAAGAGGCTGGACAGGCCGGGGCCAGCCCTGCTGGGGTGGGGGGGTGGGTGCCTATGGGGCTTGGCCCAGGCCTGGCCCAGCTGGGGCTCAGGAGGGCCTCCTGGGGACAGCGTGAAATTGCCATTCTCTGCTCAAAGGCTGCTGCTGGAGGGAGCCTTCCTGGCCCAGCTGCAGGAGGGTCAGCGGGTGCCCCCGGACACGTCCCGCCCAGGCCCAGGGTGCTCCTCACCACCTGCCCAGCACTGGTGGCCAGGACAGGAACCAGACGGGCCTGGGGCAAGAACTGCCTGAAGCTGTCATGTTCTGTAGGGGCAGGGGGTCCATTCATGCCTGTGACAGGGCCCTTCTGGGGCCAGACAAAAGACACTGGCTCCCGGCAACAGACAGTAAGAACCGTGGTGCGTCGTCTGCGTGTTTGCACGACTCCGCGCACACATGACAGAGGCGGCGGCAGACCCAGTCACCCACACGGCGGCCCTGGGCCCGGGAGCGCGCCTGCTCTGGCTCCTGACAGGTCCTGTGGCCTGCACCCAGGGGCTGGCCTGCCCACCCATTTGGGGCCTTTGGGTGCCTCCAGCTCCCAGACCCAACTTCTCGCCCCAGCCGGAAGTCCTCCTCCCTCCCTTCCTGCCAAGCCAGGCCTGACAGGGCAGGGGGCTCTCCAAATTTGGATGCCCGGCCCCTCCTGCTACAATGAATGCAAATGACTTTCCCAGGTTTGGGCTTGATAATTTGATTATTTGTTCAGCATTTATCTTAAGCAAAGTGGATGTCAAATAACTGGAAACTAATGTGGTAAAAACCATTTATAAAGCTGCCTCGTTCGGGGGCCCTCCCCTAACCGTTTATGACAAGGTAATAATGCTGCCGCGTGCGTCCGCCTGACTTTAAATTGGTTACTTAGCGGCATGATGGATGAGGGGCGAGGCCTCCTTCTTCTGAGGAGAGCTCCTGATTTCTGATCTCATTTTTGAGGATAATGAATTATATCTAATTAGTCCTTCCCAAATCTAATCAGGAGGTGGGAATTTGGACAGCAGGGAGGGGCTAGCCGGCGGCGGGGAGGGCAGGGGTCAGCAGGCCGAATCTGAGGCGAGGTGGCTTCTAGCCCCCTCCCACACCCTGGCCCAAGG
>NW_026000044.1:0-2278 GCF_001458135.2 Marmota marmota marmota
GCCCCCGGATAAACTGAAATTCGCTTAACTGCCGCTTGGAATAACATTCTGGAAACCAACTTTTTCCCCCCCAAATTTTGAGTCTTCTCTTTCACTCACCTTTTCTTACGTGTCCATAAGCAACTCAGCATCAAACGAGGATATTTTTAATCTTGGAGTTCTTCTAGGGGGGAGAGAGAGAGAGAGAGAGAAAGAGAAAGAGAAAGAGAAAGAGAGAGAGAGAGAGAGAGAGAGAGAGAGAGAGAGGCGGGAGGTGTGGAGGGAGGACACTCCTCTCTCCCCAATTTTCAGGTTTCATAACCTTTCACTCTCTTCCAGGCTTGAAGCCGGGCAAAGTGGCGGAAAACCTGAAGCACCAGGAACCTAAGGCCCGTGCTCTGACGACCAGCCCAAAAACCTCGCGAACCGCAGCCCCTCTCTCCTTGGAGTTGCCCTACCCTCGACTCTGCCAGCCCCTCGGAACTGCCTTTCTTTATACGTGAGGCCCGGTTCCCTCAGACATCATTGTTATGATGGCTCATTTAATCAAACTGTTTAATTGCTCCGGTAATCACTATCATCATCACAGGTGCTCAATCATTCATCATTTTTGGAGGGCTTTATTGACCTCCGGAGCTCATTCCCCAGCCCTATTAAAAGGAGGCCAAATTTCTCCGACTCCACTTGAAGTCTCTGCAGGCTGCAATTTTAGTCTACTTTGTGTTGCCCAAAAGCTTACAGTGAAGCAGAAAAGATGCAAGGGGGCCAAAAAAGAACCCTTCCACCCGCCTTTCCTTCTTTCTCTAAATCCACACACACACACACACACACACACACACACACACACACACACACACTTACACTTTACTCTTCCTAACCACTCCCATCCACTCCATCCACTCCCCCCACCCGCCGCCCCCGCGGGAAAGTCCGGTCAAAGCCGCGCGCGGAGCATACACTACTTTCTAATTTCCAGAATGTGTTCAGAGTTGGGAAGGGAGGCGGCTGTTGAAGAACAGGGTGTTTTCGGTTTTGAGGGCTAAGGACCGTGAATCACGGCGAAGGCGAGCAGTTGGGGAGAGGGCACGCTCCCAGCGGAGGGAGCCCCGGCGAGCTGAGAGGATGCGGGGGCGGCTGGAGTCGCGGTGCGGCGCGCTAGGGTTGACCATAGCTCCGCCCCCAGCTCCAGGCTCCGCGTGATTGACGCACTGCCGCTGAGAAACCGGCCTCGCAGAGGTAAAGCCGGGTGCCGCTCTGGCCAACGACTGTAGCAGACACCCGCCAAAACTAGTTTCCACACAAACGGTGAGGGGGAGTTACCTTCCTTCCTCCACAATCTTCCTTGTCTTTTTGGCAAAAGTTCCTTTGGAGCCGGCCCCATCTTCTCTACCCAGCAAAATCACCCGTTGTAATTAACACAACCATTAGCCCTTTATTTTATACCGCGGCCGGGCCGCTGCGCCTCGGAAGATCGCAACAAAGCTGAGCAGGGAGCACCAGCCACTACTTACTAGGCAACATCTCTCTTTACACTCTTTTTTCTTTCCTTCTTTCTTTCCCTCCCGTTCTTCCCAGCTCTAAGTAAGATCCACTTTGGAAGCGCACAGCAGTCGCGCGCGCGCGCGCGCACACACACACACCCCTACACACCCCCTTAGCTACATCGGACATCAAATGTCCAAACACCTCCTTCCCCACTTCCAACTTCTTGATTCCGCCACGACCCCCAAAGATTCTCCGGAGTGACCCCTTTGCACGGCTTTGAGGGAATGTGCTCTGAGTTAAGCTGGTCTCTTCTTGTCCTGGAAAAAAAATGAATATTGACAACAAGGGTCCAGGGGTCCCGAATCTGCACCGGGAAGAAAGTATCACTTAAAAAAAAATCTAGCCCGTTGGTAATACCGTCTGCAGAGCCTGCTGCCCTTGGACTTTATCAGGAAGACTTCTGAGCCCTGTAATCGGCGGGCAGAGTAGAAAAGGGACTACGAAGTTAAAAGGAACAAAAGCGAGAGCGCCATGCCAAACGTCCCCGATACGACCCAGTTAGGCAGGAGTCGGGAGTGATGGGGGGAAGAAAAACTAGAAGTTTTTTAAAAATGAAAAGATCTGAGTCTGTACCGTACTTTCCCTGTGGTTTTCTGCAGTTTTCCTCTCTGTGCTCTCCCTGTCCTCTTCTTTCTCTCATTCTCTCTCTCCTTGCCTCTCTCTCTCCCTTTCTCCACATTCTAGCGCGCGCGCGCGAGCGCGTACGCACACAGGCGCGCACTCTCTTCCTCTCTCTCTCTCTCTCTCTCTCTCT
>NW_026000045.1:0-2226 GCF_001458135.2 Marmota marmota marmota
CTCTAACAGTAGCAAGGAAGCAAGTGCACCAGAGAAGGCAAGTGAACAGGTAAATAAGAGATGATGTGTTTTTTTCCATGAAATTTACTTTAAAAAAAATTAACAAATTACGGCAAAAATAACAATGTATTAAAACTAGGTTTGTAACAAACAAGAAACTAACAAAACTCAGGCACGGGGATGCATAGGGACATCCAGGGACATCCGTGAGGGCTCTTCCCCAAGCCTGTGCAGCTCACCCTCCTGCAGGTCTTCTCCGGCCCCTGCCCTTCCGGCACGCGGCCAGCCTCAGGCTCGCTGCTTAGAGTGCGAGTTGCCCTGGAGTCCCTCCCAAGTCTCACCAGCCAACCATAGTGACCTCCCTTTGTGCAAACTATCAATACCCACAAGAAAGTGGAACTGAATGTCAGTTTCAAATGCAAAACAGACTCCAAAGCGGTGGGAGGACATGTGAACTTAAGCATGGACTCAGGTGCGAGTCTGCCTGCTGAGGAAGGGTCTCTAAGACGCTCCCTTCCAGACCGCCCCCTCAGTGCTGCCATACCTCTGCTCCGGATCCCGGCCCTGCACAGTCCACTTTCCTCTTTTTCCTGGGCCCGATCGCTGCCAGGGCTGTGAGGTTGGCATCCCGCTGTCGCATCTGTGCCAGCTCCTGCTGCTGCATCTTTATGTTGGAAAGGAAACAAGGACCATCGCTTCATGCATGTTTTTACTTAACAGCAAAAGCAAAGTGCAGATATCAAGCGCTCTCTGAAATTTTCTAAACTGTAACTTCTTTAGTATTTTGGCTTTTTTTTTTTAACAGTGAGCATATTCTGTAACTAGAAAAATAAGTATTTTTTAAAAGCAATAGATGATCAACTTAAAACACCCAGAGAGTAAGAACAAGTTTAAGTATAGAGAATAAGTCCCACCCACAGTCACTGTTAAACCTAAAAGCAGGATACAAGCTGTCTACACCAGAAAACACCGTTGACAGGTATATCTTCACACTTGCAGCATTTTAAATAGCTACATCAACGCCCTGCTCAGGAACCCCATGTGGTCTCTCCTGTCAGTCTAGGTGACATGGACTTTAAGTGACAGTGGACCCTGTGGCTGGTGAGCTCACCTCTTTCGCCTTCTGCTTCAGTCTTAATTGTTCTGGGTCTTCTTGTCTGGATCGAGACTATTTTTGAAAATTAAATGGAAAAACAAATTATGACCTAAATGTGCATCTCCTAACAGATGTGTTAACCTTATTCATTTCACAACATTTTCTAGGTTATAAGTTTTTTACATGCTTATAGCCAAAGGCTGGAAACCTCGGCTACACACTATGGGGAAAATCATTATGCTTAAGAAACATCAGTGCCACCGGATGCAATGGATCTTAGGGATGGTCTTGACTGACGCTACCAGCTCAGCACAGGTCTGGCTCATTGGGTGCAAAGTGGGTGAGGCGGCACAGCCTTGCAGGCTCTAGGGCTGGGGCAAGGGCTGGGTCCCAGCACCAAGCCCCATCCCCTGCGCTTCCCAGCAGACCCTGCTGGCAGCGTGGCCTCAGTCTGACTCTCGCGATGAGCACGAGGCGCCATGCTTGGCTCTGAAGGCAGTGTGGGCCTGAGCTGTGGTCTGGTGTGCAGCAGGAGGCTGCCCCACTGCACTCTGCCTTAGGTGGACCGGACCTGGAGGACGGAGGCAGCAGGAATCTAAGGAAGCTCTACATTCTGAGGGCAGAGAGCGCTCAGAGCAAACAGGCACCACTCTGCAGCTCCACGTACAAGTGCCCGGCCACCTTTCCTTCAAGGCCAGCACCGAACACCGCTTTGGTTACTCAGAACCCAGAGTTGTAGGCGAGTTTGTGAGAGCGGACGGGGGTCCCCAGGGGGCTGGGAGCAGTACAGCACTTGCCTTTGCTGCCCGCATCAAGATCTCCCTCTCCTGCTCATCTTTCCTCTGCTTTTCAATCTGATCAAGCTGTTCAAAAAATTTGAGCTGAGCCCGGACATCGCTTGCCTGCTCGTATCTGTCATCATCCTACAGAAAAAAAAAAAAAAAAAAGCAGAAATATTGTCTGTCACGAATCTGGAACCCAGCAGGCTGGATGGTCTGTGCACAAGCCCCCTCCCCTGGTCTGTTCCCATCTGCAGTGGACACAGCCTCCTCTTGTCTCCCTGGATGACTCCACCTGCCCACGGTCAGGGTGAAGTCTCATGCTGTTTATTTTGGGGTCTCTCGGGACAG
>NW_026000046.1:0-2224 GCF_001458135.2 Marmota marmota marmota
GCTCCGGGCGCTGCTACCGGAGAAGCCCGGGAGCAAGGGGGGGCGGAGGAGAAAGAGGAAAAGGAAAAGAGGAGGCGACGGCGCTGACGCTGCGGCAAAGGATCCGGGACAGAGGCGCGGCTGCTAGAGGCGCGCTCGCGAGCAGTGCGCCTGCGCGCTCCACCTGCGGGGGCGGGACGGCGTTTCCAGGCTGAACCCCCTCCTCCTCCCTCCAGTCTGGTCCCCTCACTCCAAGCCCCCAGTGTCTCGTCCCCTTCCGCCTCTGTCCTTCCATGTTCCCCAGAAATCTGGCATGGGATTGATTAGGGGTGAGTTTTTCCAGGATGCGCCCCCTCCTGTCCTATTCCTACTGGGACTGCCGAATCCTCATGCCCCACCACGCTGGAATTGAGAACTTGCCTGGGGTTGGGGCCCGGACACCATGGAACAGGGGAACACCAGGCCCGCACAATAAACAAGGGATAAACAGGTGCACAGGTGTGCCTGGAAACGCACGGGGCGCCCAGAGACACGAATAAAAGCAAACAGGCGCAGAACTAGATGGGTCCCGATGCCACCCAGGCTGGATCCTGAGTGAGGCCACCAGGGGGCAAAAGTGACCCAGAGCTACTGCCGAAAGCCAGCTGGGAGCTGTCCGAGGTGGTCATGCTCCCAGGTGACAGCTTTCAGCTCCCCCGTTTCCCACGATATCGAGTACCTACGAAGCCCTCCCTTACACCTCATCTGCCTCCCGAGAGGACACCCCAACCCACCTGGACACCTCCCTCTGGCTCAGTCAAGTGAACATGGTTGAGACCCCCAACCCGGTGTTTCCTCTCAGTCTCCCGAGTCTCAGAACGCCAAAGCTGGGGCTGGTTGCCGAAGGTTTGCAAAATGGCTGAAGGGTATGTGTTGTGTGTGGGGAGCAGGGAGCAGAACAAGGACCGCCCCCTCCCCCACAGGGCACTGACCAGACAGAAATAGTATCTGAGCTCACTTCCCAGAAAGGGGGGGGGGGCGCCTGGAAGAAGTAACCAAGACCACGCCTTCCCACCCCGGAGAAAACAGTCTTAGGGCTGGGGGTGCTGGCGCCTCTGATCCCACAGTGGCTGGAGGGGCTGCTGGATGCCTCTTCCCAGTGCAGGGATTTCAGGGCCCAGGCGAGCGGGGCAAGGTGTCCCCATGCCCCTGCGGCCTTGGCTCAGAGCCACGCTCGTGGCAAGTGTCATCCCTCAGTGGGCTGGGCTCTGTCGGACTGATCTCCGCGCCCACATCCCTGAGAACCTGTCCTGCCTCATGGTCTGTGGGCACTGACGCTGCCCCAGGCAGCTGCCTTCCCCTCCGACCTCTCCCCTAGTCTAAGCCAGGATCGGGCCTCTGACGCCGATGAGCGGGGCCGGGGGTGGGGTCGTGGCGGCTCTGCTGGCCAGGGAAGGCTCAGGGACTCAGGGACTGCTCTATAGGCCAGAGCCAGGAGGTTCACACGGTCCTAAGTCTGAACCAGAGAGGAAGGAAGAGCGAAGAGCCGGTGTCCACTCTTGGGACCAGAGGCAGGCCTGCAGGGACAACACAGATGGAAGGAGGGTCGATGCCCCACCCTATGAACACTCCACTGCTCTAGGAAAAAAATCTTTTATTACAAAACTTTTACCAGTAGGAGCTGGACTGGCTCCCAGCCTGTGGCCTCTGACCCTCCCCTAGTACAGACCCAGGCTCTATGAACGGGGTGCTCCGAGGGACCTGAAGGCCGGAATGGAAGATTCGCTTCTGGAGACCTCGCCCTGACTCCCAGGCTGGGGGACCCGCCACCCCAGGAAGAGGAGGAGCGAGAAGCACTGAGGAAGTGCATCCGGAGGGGCTGCGGGGGCTGGAGGAGATGCAGAGGCCGGAGGAGCTGAGGGGCCCCTTGGTTTTGCGCCCCAGAGCTTCGGTTCCGGGCGGCCTCAGGGTCAGAGACGCCCAGGTTGGAGTGAAGGGTGGGGGATGCTGCGCTGAGGGCTCTAGGGAGGCGCCCCGCGCGCCCTAGATGGCGCTAGGCGACTTGGAGGAGCGCACCTGGCGCAGCAGCAGGCCGAGCGCGACCAGGAGCATGGCGGCGAAGAGCAGGAGGAGGGCGACCCAGGACCTGAAGTCGGTGCCCTTGCGCAGCCCCGGCGGGTCAGCGGGGATCATGTTGGTCAGGTTCAGCATGTAGCCGAGCGCCCAGCCGACCGCCGTGTCCGCGGCCTACGGGAGGCGCGCGTCA
>NW_026000047.1:0-2147 GCF_001458135.2 Marmota marmota marmota
CCCCGGTTCATCACCTGAACCACGGGCCGCCGCTGGGGCCGCGCTGCCGCAGCCGCTGCGCCGCCGCCGCCTAGACTAGCCTGGGCTGCTTGTTTTGTCTCTGAAATTGACAAGGACGCAGGGAATCCGCGGCTAAATAATGTTTCTGGTAACTTTCACGTTATTCCTCCCCACCCTCCGCTCCCTGCCCCCGGGGAGGCACTGGCCCTAGTCTTCCCTCGTCCTTGGCGTTCTCTCCTGATTATTAGCGTTTTTCTTCTCTTTATTTTGTTTCATTTCGCCTTTTGATTTATTGGATCCTCTGGAGGAGGCGAAGGGGGGTTAGGGGTGGGATCCGGGGCTTCCTCCTCACACTAACTCCACTTCTCCCTCGGTTGGCTCACTACGGTTCTGCTGCCTCCGGCGGGAGCGGGGCCTCCCTGCGCCCCTTCAATCCCCGGCCTCGCCGCCTCCTCTCCCTTCTCTAAATGCTGCTCTTGGCTCATACTTTTTCATTGAGATTTTAAAACATTTCCCCCCACAACTTTCAACTCCGTTGTTTCGACTGGTTTGGTTTCTGTATGTTCAACTTGAGCTCGGTACTTTTCTCCTTTCTGACTTTGTTTTTATTTTTATTCTCTCTCTCTCTCTCTCTCTCTCTCTCTCTCTCGCCCTCCCCCCTTTTTCTCCCCCCTCCTCTCTCCCCTCTCCTTGTCTCTCTCATCTCTGTCCCATCCCCACTTTTCTGTACGATTCCTTCTCCCTGCTTCTTTTTCTCTTTCCTCCCTCGGTTCTTTCTCCATCCCCTGCGCCCCCTCCTCCTTGCCGGGTTCTGACAGTACGATGAGCTGCCCCATTACGGCGGGATGGACGGAGTAGGGGTTCCCGCTTCCATGTACGGAGACCCTCACGCGCCGCGGCCGATTCCCCCGGTTCATCACCTGAACCACGGGCCGCCGCTCCACGCCACGCAGCACTACGGCGCGCACGCCCCGCACCCCAATGTCATGCCGGCCAGCATGGGCTCTGCTGTCAACGACGCCTTGAAGCGAGACAAGGACGCGATCTATGGGTAAACCGACCCCCGGACCCAGCTTACTGTGTGTGAGTGTGAGTGAGAGTGTGTGTTTGTCTTTGTGGGGGGCGGGGGATGGACGGCTAAGTGGAGAGTTATTTCTGCATGGGGGTGCTGCCTGACTTAGGAAAGGACAGTGGAGGAGCCTGCCCTTCTGCCCTTTGAGTCAGAGACCCGGAAGATATAGCTTCCTCCACTCCCACGGCCCGGTCACTCCAAACCCCACAGCCCGGAGTGACTGAGTTCTCAGAACCTTGCTAGGGCCTTCTCCCCAAGGACAAGATTCCTGGCCAAAGGACGCAGGACTAGTTTTTTTCAAGCCCCCTAGCAGAGGCCTTGACAAGGGGAAAGTTTCCTGTAGCTGAGGAGCAACTTGATGTGTTTTTCCCTCCTCTTCTGTTTCATACTTGTGGGTCTGGGAGTCACTAAATGCAGCTTGAGCTGAGATCAGGGCTGCTTCTGTCAGCCAGGAAGTTCTAATCACCCACTTCTTAATTCTTTGTAAATAAAGGGGCAGACCTTAAAGTGCAGCGGGGTGGAAGGGACTGCTGCTTGCATAGAGAGACTCTTGGGGGAAGTAAGGGAAATGGTTGAAAATTATTTTATATTCTGAGAACTCCAGGAGGGGTGGGAATGCAAGGTCCAAATGTGTACAACACGGGCTCTTCCGGCCAAGGGTAGGTGGGGAAGGCGGCGGGATGCCGAGGGGAGGGGACAGTGCGTAAACAGCAACTGAGCCTAAAGCCAGAGGCCGCAAGCATCCCGAAGTGTAGCTAAAGCGCCCAAGGAACACAAAGGGCATATGCGCAAGCACACTTCCAAGTTTTAAAACGCGATTCTTTTATTTTTGTCTGCTGCAATGCTGGGGGAAATGTGGTCTTTGGAAGGAAGCTGTTCGACTTTTAACGTTCCTATTATTTTGGCCTCCACACTCAGGTTTTACTAGAAGTAGAACAAACTAGTTTATAATGCAAGGGGTTAGAAAGATTGGAAGAACATTCGCGAATCTAGGAAATGTCACTCCAGTGTGTATGTAGGTGAAGCCGTCGGCCTTGTTTGGAATGCCCGTTAAAGGCATATATATATATATATA
>NW_026000048.1:28-14512 GCF_001458135.2 Marmota marmota marmota
TATATGGGGTAAAAATGGGAGCTCATAACCCACTTGAATCAAAGTGTGAAATATGATATATCAAGAACTATGTAATGTTTTGAACAGCCAACAATAAAAAATTAAAAAAAAATAATAATTTTAATGTTAAAACTTAGCAAATGTTTATTGAATAATAATTTCTGAAACATTTTATCCCAATTATTTGGGAAATATATATGACATGGTTTCTATTTGCAGTTAGCTTATAATAAATACTGTAGACTAACATTGGTTTTTAAATTAATATGTGGATCTCAGTTAACTAGTTGAAGCAAAGCAAGTCCAAAGCCGAGGCCACAGATTTAATGCAAAATGCACAAGTCTTAACTTTATGGGGAACAAAATGGCTTAACTTGACCTTATTTATTAAATATCTCTTTCTTCTTCAGCACTGTATTATGTTCCAGGTCAACCAACAACTATAAAACATGACTCCTACCTGGTAGGCCTCGAGAGATAATAAAGGACACATGCAGATAATAAAAAAATATATATGGAGAAGATAAAATATTGCCAAACTTTTTAAAAAATAAGAAGTAAGGCACAAAAGAGGCACAAAACAGAAAGTGGTGGGTTCCTTGGAAACTGCTCTGAATCCTCACTGTGAACCAGCAAACCTCTGCTCCAGTGTTCTTCCGAAGCACACTCGGTCTCCTGGGTTTTCCAGAGGTAAACTTTATGCAGTGATTGTAACGAGCCTCCTGGATTAGGTGATCTTCAGCTCCAGCATTTGTTTAGATTCCTTTGAGATCAATTAAAGTTTCTTTGTAAAATAAAAAAAATATAGTTCTGTTTCTATAATAAAACTTCGTTCTTTTTTTTATTGGTTGTTCAAAACATTACAAAGCTCTTGACATATCATATTTCATGCATTAGATTCAAGTGGGTTATGAACTCCCATTTTTACCCCGTATACAGATTGCAGAATCACATCGGTTACACATCCACATTTTTACATGGTGCCATATTCGTGACTGTTGTATTCTGCTACCTTTCCTATCCTCTACTATCCCCCCTCCCCTCCCCTCCCATCTTCTCTCTCTATCCCATCTACTACAATTCATTTCTCTCCTTGTTTTTTTCCCCCATTCCCCTCACATCCTCTTATATGTAATTTTGTGTAACAATGAGGGTCTCCTTCCATTTCCATGCAATTTCTCTTTTCTCTCCCTTTCCCTCCCACCTCATGTCTCTGTTTAATGTTAGTCTTTTCCTCCTGCTCTTCCTCCCTGCTCTGTTCTTAGTTGCTCTCATTATATCAAAGAAGACATTTGGCATTTGTTTTTTAGGGATTGGCTAGCTTCACTTAGCATAATCTGCTCTAATGCCATCCATTTCCCTGCAAATTCCATGATTTTGTCATTTTTTAGTGCTGCGTAATACTCCATTGTATATAAATGCCACATTATTTTTATCCATTCATCTATTTAAGGGCATCTGGATTGGTTCCACAGTCTAGCTATTGTGAATTGTGCTGCTATGAACATCGATGTGGCAGTATCCCTGTAGTACGCTCTTTTAAGGTCTTCAGGGAATAGTCCGAGAAGGGCAATAGCTGGGTCAAATGGTGGTTCCATTCCCAGCTTTCCCAGGAATCTCCATACTGCTTTACAAATTGGCCGTACCAATTTGCAGTCCCACCAGCAATGTATAAGAGTACCCTTTTCCCCACATCCTCGCCAGCACTTGTTGTTTGACTTCAAAATGGCTGCCAATCTTACTTTCAAAATGTACCATGGGTAACTAATTAGAACAAATGAAAAATATTTTTAAAAAGTATTTTTATTTAAAAAAATACTGAAAAAACACCCTATTTTTTCATTTGGGGCAAATAGGAGACAACATTAAAAAAAATAAAACAACTTTCCTTAAAAAGAATGCACCATGGGAAAAATGAACATACTAAATTCTAAATACACTAAATGCTATATAGTACCCTACCTGATATTAAGAGAAATACTTACTAAAACATTTATTTATGACTATAGAGATACAGTGCCAGCACAAAATACAAAATGAGCAAACCAGGGGCTGGGGATGTGGCTCAAGCGGTAGTGCGCTCACCTGGCATGCGCAGGGCGCTGGGTTCGATCCTCAGTACCACATAAAAATAAAATAAAGATGTTGTGTCCACCAAAAGCTAAAAAATAAATATTTAAAAAATCCTCTCCTCTCTCTCTCTCTCTCTCTCTCCTTAAAAAAAAAAAAGTGAGCAAACCAATGAAAACTGACCCTTCCTGGCTACAGCCTATGATATGAGGTCACACAGATTTTTAAATGACATAAATATAAAACCACATGACTTTTGGATAATGCATCTTACAATTTTAAAATATTTAAAATTACTAGAAGAAAACATATTTGTAAGTCTCTGTGGTCAAGCATTAGGCAGTATTTTCTTAGATATGACTCCATAAGCACAAGACACAAAAGAAAAATAGGTACATTGAACTTTATCAAAACTAAAATTTTGTCCTTCGAAGGATGCCTACAATACTGTGAAAATTCAACCCACAGGATGGGAGAAAATTTTTGTAAATCACATATCTGATAAGGGTCTAGTATTCTGAATACACAAGGAACTATTATGACTCAGCAATGTGAACATAAATAACCCAACATTAAAATTGTCAGAGGATCTGAAGAGACCATTGTCCAAAGACACAGATGAACAATGACACAGAAAAGGCCATGCAACATTGTTGGCAACTGGGGCTGTCAGTCCACACACTTCATACCCACTCTGTTGGCTATACTGAAACAACAGTAAAATGTGTCTGCGAGGGTGTGAAAAATCAGCCCCTCGTGCATGGCTGCTGGCCTGTGATGTGGTGCAGCTATTTGGATAGCAGTCTGGTGCTCCTCAAAGAATTAAAGTTTCCATATGGGCAGTAATTTCATTCTTAGATATGTGTCCCACAGAAGCTGAATGCCCACCAACTGATAAACCGATAAATAAGATGTAGCATATCCATGCAGAGGAATATTACTCAGGCATAAAAAGGAAGAGAGCAATTGACACCTGCCACAACATACAAGAACCTTAAACACATTATGCTGGGTGAAAGAAATGAGATTTAAATGTTTTCATATTGTGCAATTCCTTGTAGCCAATGCAAAGAAGCAGAAGTGAGTTAGCTGTGAGTAGAAGGAGTGGCTGCTCATGGGAATGGGTTTCTCTGTGGAATGACAAAAATGTTTTAAAGTCACATGATCATTATGGTTGATAACCTTTTGATTATATTAAAAGCACTCAGGTGTATAGGTTTTTTTTTTCCAGTGCTGGGGATGGAGCCCAGGGCTGTCATGCTTGGCCAGCACTCTACCACCAACAACACCTCAGCTCCAGTTGTACATCTGTGAAGGATAAATTTTATGGCATATGACATTCGTTTCAATTAATAAAAGCAAAGTATAAAAATGAAATAAGATATAACATAAACACAATACCAGAGGAACACTGGAGTGACTCTACTAATATCAGATCCAATTGACTCTAAGACAACTAGTGGGGCTGGGGATGGAGCCCACTGGTGGAGTGCTTCCCCAGCACCCTCCTCAAATAAGCAAGCAAGCAAGACAGCAAGACAGCAAGCATTACGAGAGAAAACAGGAGTCACTTCATCATGATGAAGTGATCAATTCACCTGGATAATTCAACAATGATAAAAATACACTCTACATACCCAAAAGCAGAATCTGAACTTAGGTGAAGGGAAACCTTACATAATTAAAAAGACAAATAGACCACTCAGCAGTAGTAATGGGACACTTAAACCCACCATGTTCCAATCACTGATGGAGCAAGGGGACAAATGCAAGATCAGTGAGGAAGTAGAATACTTGAACAGCATCATGTCCAAGCAGCCTAAGTGGAAGCTACAGAACACGACGCCATCCAAAGTCAGAACACGTTCCTTTTGACTGAATGTGGAACATTCCCCAGGATATATTAGGCCATAAGACAAGTTTCGGTGAATCTGAAAATACTGAAACAATATAAAGTATGTTCTATAATTACATGCGGTTGAATTCAAAATGAATAACTATTTGAGAAATCCCAAGATATTTGGAAATGAATCAACACAAGTTCAAATCAAGAGATCAAAGATGATCCAGGTTTTATAGTTTTATCCAGGTGTTATGATTTTTCTCAAATGAAGGGATTTTGTAATACAAGCTAACTCTCTTGGCCCAAAGTTCAATTCTGCATTCCAAACTGTGCCATTTATTTCCAAAAACGCTTCCTGCCTTGAGTAGGGGTGTTTGCTGTGATTCTCCTCACAAGCCTTTCCTGCACAGTCTACACAGTTTCCACAGTAGATAGCATCTCTCCTAAGACCTCAGTGACCACCTCCATGCTGTGGCCTTTCAATACCTGATGTAACTCCAAACTTCTCTTGAAAGGCAAACCTGCAGATCCCATGGCCTACCAGGGGACTCCATGGCACCTCACCTGTACCTCATGCATTATATTTTTAATTTTATTCTTGTATTTTTAATGTATGATCATGTGAGTCAACTCCATAACAAATATATTTTTATATATCTATACCAATATCTATCATTTATCTACCTACCATATTGGTTCTGCTTAATGGAGAACCTTGACTATGATATAATCTGAAATGTAACAATTCTTTAAAACACAGCAAACATCTTAGAGGTGTGTTGATAAAATATTAATATATTTAAAATTTCAATGCATAGTAAATGGAGATGTGTTATATTATTTTCCGAGTTTTTTTTTAATTGTTTGCTTTATATTTTGAAGATTCATGGCAGGTTCCATTCTGTAATATAAGTCTTTGTTTTCAATCTCACTCACTGCTGACTGACTGTATCTTTCCCAGTGACACTCCATCAGGGACAGAACCCTTTCAGAAACCACTTGGATAGTCAGTACTTGTAAGCCCAGGAGGATCTCCAAGGTCAGACCGGTGTTCATGATCTCAGTATTTGGAGGGCTAAATTAATGTAGCAGCTCAGGGATAATCTGCCCAAGGGAACTCACTCAGAGCTGAGACCTGGAAGGCTTATCCCAGGTGTAGCCAAAGGAGCGGGTTGGGTCTCTCCCATCACAGAGATTTGGGGTCAGGATTTGGGGCTGTTTTTAATAATTTCATAATTTCTAGTGTTATTATGTATTATGTGCATTGTACCAACCATGGAATAGTAAAGAAATAAAATGCATTTTATGTTTTAATTTCATGTACTTCCTGAACAGTTAAACTGGATAAAAACCTGTATAACCAGGGACAGAGTTGAGTGGTTCTCTTGCTTGCTGCAGAACGTTCCTGTCTGTGAGTTCCTCAAACCTACCCTCTAGAACACTCTAGAAGGTGGCTCTCACCCAGGCCAGGGCTTAGCTGACTGTGCTTTGCTTTGCCCTCCAGTTGGGTTCCTATTGTCTTGGTCATTGCCTGTTCATGTAGAAGTCTCTACAAGGATGATCTGGATGCAGGTGTGCTGCAGCTTCAAATTATAGGTTTTCTGCTTGACAGGCCTTTGCTCTGTTCTGCTCCTGCCTGCCTCTCCCCCTCCTCACCCACACCACCCACCTCCTGATCGATACTCCAGTAACGCAATCCACCTAGAACTCCCTGTCATGCTGCATCCCTGCACCTTGGCACAGTCTGTCTCCTGTGCCAGGAATACCATTCTTTCTTTCTTATCTCTGGCAAGTGTTGGAGCCAGCCTGGGGCAAGACCCTGCTGGTTCGCCACATCTTTCTCCTCTCATAACATCCCTGAATTTTGCAACTCACTTTCTCATGACCTGAAATATGAAAGTTCAGAACCCCGTCATTTTTTTATTGTTGTTATTGCTTTTTATTAAATTATTTATTTATTCAAATTTGTGATACATGATGGCAGAATGCAATTCATTCCATATTACACATCTAGAGCACAATTTTTCAAGTCACTGATTGTACACAAAGTATTTTCACACCATTAGTGTCTTCATACATGTTCTTAGGGGAATGATGTCTAACTCATTCCACGGTCATTCCTACTCCCATGGCCCCTCCCTTCCCCTCCTTCCTCTTTGTCCTATCTAGAGTTCCTCCATTCCTCCCATGCTCCCTCCCACATCACCATTATGAGTCAGCATCCTCATATCAAAGAAAACATTCAGCATTTGGTTTTGGGGGAATGGCTAACTTCACTTAGCATTATATTCTCCAGCTCCATCCATTTACCTGCAAATGCCATGTTTTTATTTTCTTTTGATGTTGACTAATATTCCATTGTGTGTGTATGTATATGTATCTCACATTTTCTTTATCCATTCATCCATTGAAGAGCATCTAGGTTGGTTCCACAGTTTAGCCATTGTGAATTGTGCTGCTATAAACATTGATGTGGCTGTGTCCCTCTAGTATGCTGTTTTTACTGACCTTCTACAATGTGCTCAGCATTTTCATTCCTTTGCTTGTTCATTTAAACTTCACTGAATGTTTACTGAGTATTAAGCAACATACAAGGTATTACAGATAAAAATATTTCTAAGATATGATCTTCAGCTGTCAGAGAACACCAGATAGAGAGAATAAAATAGAGGCTAAGAGGAAGGAGACTTGAGTGCTCCACTCATGATGTATATTTCACAGGCAGGGCCATCTATGAAAGAGTTCAGTCTTAGCTTTGATGCTAGATTCTGAAGACATGGCCATGCTCTAAGCCTGACAGCTTAGAAACCAAAGTGTCATGGACAATGACTATCTGCTCTCTTCCACTTTGTATATGTGAAACAAAGTGACCCAAATGACCAGATGTGACCAAAATGACCAGATTGACCACATCAATGTAGCTAGGGCTTGCAAAACAACAAAATCTAGCACTGGAACATGGAATCTTAATCTACAGAATAAGTGCTTTGAGGCAGGGGTTTCTTTTTCTATCTTGTTCAACATTCAGTTCCTGGTTTCTAAAATTGCACCTGGTATACAAAGAAGTATTTGGTAACATTACTCACGGGAGTAATACATGTATAAAGGATTGGAAAATGAAATGGAAATGAAAAGAAAAATATCCATCTAAATGATCTAAGACAGATACAATGTCCACCCTGCCACATCTTAAACTTCCTCATTATTCTTTCCTTCCATGATGCTCAAGAGTTAAAACGAAAAGCCTGAAGAACCCCACCGCCTCCCTTCTCAGAAGTTTACTTTGCAGATCCATGACTCATGGGGAGAGTTACATTCACCTAGACAAGCTGACAGTGTTTTAGACCAATGGCAACCAAACCCCATTCTTGAGACCATCGTCTCATACTTTATCCCACTCCTTCAAAACATTTAGACTCCTCCTGTACCTTCACATTTAGGAGATGATTTGGCTTCATGGAAGAGACATCAGAGAAGAACTTTCACCAATAAAATTACAACCTGTCCTTTCCTGTGTCTGTTTTCTCCATCATTAATAATTCAATGCAGGAAGTGCTCATCCTTCGGTCAATGCCCAGCCTTAGTGAATCTGTTAAGAAGGCACAGGGCCTTTCTCTGGGGCTGTGAACCATGTTCTGAACTCTGCTGCTGCCTCCTTCATCCTTCTCTGCTGGGCTGTTCCCTTAGGCCTGTAGACAGGTAGTACATCTACCTGTTAGAGAAAGACACCCCCACTGTTCTCAGTCTGACTACTTTGTTTTTTACTTTGTGTTTATCAGAATTTGTAATTTTCACTTGTATGCATTTGGGACTTCTGGAATGCTGACAGTGTGATCGTTCACAGTCTGAGAGGTGGCACAGAAGCCCTGCTCAGGTCACTGGTGCAGCCAGTGAGAGATGCACAAGGCATGGGATGACAAGAAGGCAGTGGAGAGGCGTCAGGAGTGGGATGGGAATGCATCTTGAAAATACAGCACATGGGGATTGGTGGGTCCAGATGTGTGTCTCAAGGGACAGAAAGCAAAAGAGTGACTCCTGTGAGATAGGAAGATCGGGTGCAGAGCAGAGTTCTGACTTAGACACCATAAACTTGATACATTAAGTAGAAAGGTTGTCCAGGCAACTGGATAATAATCTTCAGGTCAAGTCTAAGTCAGGGCTAAAGATATCAGCTTCAGAAGTTTCGGTTTACCGAAGCTATAAACAAGGCAGCTAATTTATATTGACTCTAACAGATGATGGTTAATTTATTAGTGTGCCTCCTGACCTGCAGAGCACAAAGACCAACTTCATTAATAACCTGAGATTTTTTTTGTGAGAGTCGATATGTTTGTTTCGACCACAACATTTCAATCATGTCTTGCAAGTATATCAAATGCTGCAAGGTGACCAGTTTAAGCAGTGCAACAAAGGATTGTGTAAAACTCTCTGAGTATATATTATTGAACAACAAAATAATGATATTCCTCTCCAAGATTAAGTATTTCTGGGTGTTTTCTGCCCAAAGCATTCTCCCTCTGAGCTGGACTGGGGTGGCTGGAGACTTGCTTACACAGAGATAGAAAATAGGCAAAGAATCACTCAACGGCCACTTCTTGCCCCCTCAGGGAGACCCTCTGCTCTTCCTTTCTTTTTAGCCAAAGCTAAAGAAATGGTGCAAAACAGACTGAATTTAAACCACATCATCTCAAGTTGGCTAAGAGGATCTTTCTGCCCCACTGCCACAAAATGATGCGGGAAGCTGCCCCTCCACCACCTTTACAAGCCAATCTGAAACTAGCATCTGGTGGTAAAATTGCCACAAACCTAAAGACGGGGATATACCTCCCAGAATCATTGCTCCACACATTTTGAATATTCAGTCTGTTCTTTCCTGTATTTCTGATTATCTGCCTGCATTAACTTCTTTAGGAACTTCGGGGATGTTGGGAGGTAGAATTACAGGGAACAGAAGCCTGGTTCTTTTACAGACTCAATCTAGCCACGTTGGAATAACCTTTCTCCCAACAAGAGGGACCCAGAGACTGAGGACCTTGGCTGAGCCAGACTTTGTGCTGGACATCAAGTCTCCAGTCCTCTGCTTAGATACCTCCATGGCAAGACAAATCACCTTGTTGCCAAAAGGACCTCTCCCCTCCTTTCATAAGCCAGTTTCCTGATACTCAACACTTCCATTCACAATGAATGTTCACTGATGTTAAGATTTTAAAAAGTAGCTTTTCACTCTATAAATTGACCACATAAACTTATATTTAATATATAATTGTCTCCTTTTCAGTGGGCCAGGACCAATGACAGGACCAAAGAAGAAAATGAATTTGGGCAGTTATTTAAGCCCAATCTAGAAGTTGAGTGACTGATGTCAAAGAGTTGAATCAGGCCTCAATAGGGGTTTCTTGGCTACATACCTATAGATGCCTTATCCATGTTATTTTTACAAACATGATGATCCTTCAAATTATACATGATGTTGAAATCTACATGCAAAGTTCAGAAATGATAGTGTAAGATAGGAAAATGGCCCAAATGCCCACGAGAACCTTCAGCAGAGTCCAACCTTGTCCTTTTAGTGTGTCCAACACATTCTGGAATCCTGATTTCTGCTAGTCCAAGATTGATGTAGATCATGAAAATCAAATCTATACACAGTCAACAAAGCATCCTATTCATCTAGATTTTTCTTGCATGAACACAGAATAATAAATATTGTTCTTAAAACCAGAACCAAATGTAAAGGCCAAAAGACATATGTATACTAATACTTCCTAGTACTTACAAATGCTCTTAAATATAATACATCATCTATTCCCTTCAACAGACTTTTGAGCATGGAATAATTTTATCACTTTCAAAGATGAAATTAAAACACATTATAAATGACAAGAAAGACAGACTTAAATCCAGATCTTGTGATAGTGCTCTGGCTCACTGTCCTTCAAATATAAATTTTGAATTGCTTCAGTTAATGTGGACGGATGAACCATCTCTACTGTTTTGTCCAGTTGAACAACCTGTACATAACATAATTTGTTTTCAAGTGAAGAAAAAGAGGCCAATAATGCTCTTTATGGTGCAAATTGTAGTCTTGTAATTTAAAAATCCAACTGATTTTCATGACAAATTAAGAATTTACAATAAAAGTGCCTTCATTGACACGCATAAGCTAATTTTGGGCCAAGATTTGTTATATGAAGCTAATATTTTGATAATTCCCCAAGGATGAAAGACTGAATACAAGGGAAACTTGCACCCAGCAAATGTGTACATCAGATTGAAACTGAAGTTAAAACAGATCCACATGTAACTGCAAATCCAGAACCTTCACCGCACAGTGCTGTGTCTCATGGGTCCACTGAAGTATTAAAGACTAGCTTTGTTGGATCAGCTAAAGAACTTTTTTAAAACTATTAACTATAAAAATAGAAACACAGAACCAGCTTTTCAATGGGTCCCACTTGGTCACCATGCTCCTTCAGCTTTAGTAAGGTCTGAAAACTTCTTACTGATCACCCTTATCCCCTTTCCACTCTGCTGATTTCATCAGTGATTAAACACATGAAGACAACAGGACCTTGACCATGGTTATTCCACCCTACAGGGATCAAGTGAGTCTAGCTCCCAGAGACAGGTTTGAAAATTCTGGACGGGAAGGTCTCACCTACGAACGAGGAGTTCAGAGAGCAGTATAAATAGCCATTGAGAAACTAAGGCCATATTAGTTGCTATATTTGAAAAATCTACTTGAAGTTCCAAATTCTGCACATTTGAATATGTTAATATGAAAGATAGTAGTGCTAGCGAAATGCAGGGGGAAAGGAGACTATATGCTTTGATACAGAAAAACAGACATTAGACTCCAGCCAGGAATGATAAGTGAGCAGAATATGACCACATATGATAAACACACTTGGGGAGGAATTTAGAGACTACTCCTTTAAACCTCTGACATTATCACTGGCTATGTGATAAAACTTCTTAGGAAATCTTGGAATCACACATTTTCTCATCTCATGGTCCCCTTTATGTCTCTAGTAGATAATCCAGTATCTTAAATGATACTTTCAAATACCATCTCGATTTTACTGAGTTTTATAACATACGAATAATATCCATCACAAGCCAACCTGTCAGATAGAATAAGGAACGTATGGTACAACTGTAAAACGTCCCCAAGGAGCACATTGCTGTTCTTATAAAATTCTCCCAAGAAGGGGAGATATCCATATGCCTGTGATCCACTGGTTGAAAATACTGCTGTGTGCTTTGTCACTACAGGGCTGTTTTGCCGTAGAGACTTATGAAAACTAGCTCACACCCAGTTTGTACAAGAGATTAACTTTATCAAAGTCTCTGAAGATAAAGGCTCAGGCTGGTTCATGTGACTGCGGTCACGATAGCGTAGCCAATACAAAGAAGCTCACAAAGGAACAAAGACAACCTCATTCTGGAGAGAGACGTGTGCATAAATACTGCAAGCTTTGGCAACAATACAAAAAAACTGGCGGAGTTACTTGAGTGTGGTCACCAAAATCAATTCCATTTCTCCTGGAGCTGGCACTGGGAATGCCGATTAAATGGGGAGAAAAAAACACTGCTGGTCTCAGAGGGAAACGAGTTCCCCTCAGTGGATGATGAAGTGCTGTTGGAGCATAAAATATCCTTCACTATAAGCGGATGATTTACAGTGAAGCAGGGTCTCTGTCTTCCCATGATTTCTTTCTCTGGCTTTCCCCTGGAGCTTCTTCTAAAGCAGGAGTTTGGCCACTGGGTATGAAGACCATTGAGCAGGTGACAAGACCATATTTGGCAGAGGCTGTGAAGGTACTGGCAGTCATAGGTTTAGCCACACAAACCTTCAAACTCACGTTAGCCTTGAGTTAAGTCATAAGTCAGCCTTGAGTTTGAAGGTTTGTGTGGCTAAACCTTAGACTCCTGCACTGTCCTGTTCTGTAGGAAAGGCCTCTCAGTCCCCAGAGGTAGAATTTGGGAGGGAAGGGGCATGGAGGTGCCGGGATTGAACTTGGGAGCACTTGACCATTGAACCACATCCCCAGCCCTGTTTTGCATTTTATTTAGATACAGGGTTTCACTGAGTTGCTTAGCGCCTTGCTCAATTGCTGAGGCTGGCTTTGAATGAATTTTAAGAAGCTACAGAGGCAAAGTGGTAGCCTATCTTTTGGAGGGGAGGGAAGGAAGGAAAGGAGTCCTTGGTGTTTTTAGATAAATAAATGGTTAAGACTCATCTTTTTTTTTCCTCTTTGCAGTGATTCCTAATTCGTATATTTAAAAAACAAAACACTGTTTAGACTCAGAAATTTCTAGAGGAAAAAAAAAGCTCACCTTTGACTATATATTAAAGTATGTAAGGCAAGATTTTCATTGTTTTCTGGATCTTCTACTTTAATGATTGAGAATGAGGTCCTCCTTTATTCCTATTTTATGTTTTTTTTTCCTTGTGCATTTATTGTCACATTGCTGTGTGGCAGAGTTCATCTATTATTGCTGTTGTTATGACCTTTTTGTCTTAAATTCAGAAGAGGACCCTAAAAATGTATTTCTTATAACAGTCTATCGTGGTAATTCACATTAGGATGCCCAAAGATTTTACCTTTTCACTTAACCCTCAGATTGCTTCCCTTTATCGAGTATCATCACAATGCAAAATCACACTGAGTTATAAACTGACAGC
The DNA here is from genome assembly GCF_001458135.2 of Marmota marmota marmota. NCBI lineage: Eukaryota > Metazoa > Chordata > Mammalia > Rodentia > Sciuridae > Marmota > Marmota marmota. Next base: position 12,631 of record NW_026000048.1, read on the forward strand.
CCCACTTGATAGAGACAGGCCAACGCACATGGCACCAGCTTAGCTACCAAAGAGAGGCTGAGCCTGGTGACCTACCCTAAGCACTGGGCCTTGGCCTGCTTCTTACACTACTGAGGTTTTCCTATAACTTATCTGGTATTTTACTTTTGCAAATTAAATCAACAAAGATGGATGCATCAATAAATACTTCTGAACCTGATAAGTTCAGAAGTAAGTAAGTCTGACTTGTGCCACAAAGCTCATAATATTATTTCTGAATGCAGTCATTGCACAGGTATTCTTTAAGGTTAAGATCAAATAGCTCTGTGAAAATCGTTTTTATTCTCATGAAAATTGTCCACCTGAGAATTCACAGGAAAACCTTTCAAAGGAAGTGGAGAAAGTAACCTCCTTCCCTTCTTTGACTCATATTGTGATGGCCTCTGAAAAGTGAGGCCCTAGTCGGTGCTGGTAAACTTCTGTTCACTAAGTGATTTTATGAATTAGCTCAATTACTCATAGAGTGAAGAGGTCGTTAATATTATTTTACAAATAGGAAAAGGATGTTCCAAAATTCTCAATAACTTACTGGAATTCGCACAACAGATTCCGGATCTAAGTCCCTTGGATGCATGTTTGGAGCGATATTAACCTGATCGCATGGCTTGCTTGGTGTCTTAGTGACATAGAGAGCTCCATGATTATCTGCTAGAGTGTTTATCAATTTTATGAGCCTGAGAGTAGTCTTCTTCTGTTGTAGCTGTTTAGACGCTAGTCTTCATACTCTTGAGGATTTTGAGCTTATTTGAGGTATGTGCCTTGTCAAGTGTACATAATTTTAGGGCATACATGGTGCTTTACACATAATGTATTTTTAACAGTGAGTGTAAAAGTGCTTTTCAGGAGCTCATTATCTTCTGTAAAACAGCATAAAGCTTTACTAACGCCTTCTTTATATTACAGTCAACTCCTCAAGCAAAGACTCTATCCACAACACCCAGGAGTCTGTCTAGCATCTTCATTAGCTCATCCTTGCTCTTCCTATCAGATTAAGGCTTCTTTTTTAAAAACAAACAAAAATCTTCATTGAAATTTTATTTATTTATTTTTATGTGATGCTGAGGATTGAATCCAGTGCCATGCATGTGTTAGGACAACGCTCTACTGCTGAGCCACAACCCCCAGTCCCAGCCTTCTAAACCTTATCTCCTGGCTATACTCTTTTGTAGACTTTTGATGATTTTTAAAAATTGTAGTCATGTATTCTTTTATTTGTTTTGCAATGATGATGTACAATCTCCTTTATGTCCTAATTGCTGTTTAACAATACTATTGGCAAGTCAACTCCACCTTTATGAAGATGGTCTTCCTTTCATCTTTGCAATCTATTCTTTCGATTCTTCAAAACCCAGTTGTAGGTTTTCTAGCCCCATTTCACTTATTAGTGGGGCTTCTCTTCAAAAACCATCTTATAGCTTCTGAAATTAGCAACCCAGAAAAGCACTCATCCATATTTTTGTTTGAGTTTCCCATGTAAGTTTGCTCAATTCTTAGTATGCCTAGCTCTTGTCTGAATAAGATTCTAAAATTTCTGGAAGAGAGGTTCTATAACTTATATGTGCCCTTAAAAATGGTGTGAACTCTAAGCATGGATTAAACAGCTCTCGGTAAGCATGAAGCAAATATCAACAAGATACAGAAAATACTAGAGTGGCTAATTGCCACTTTTGGATAAATAAGTGTCCCTTGACTAGGGCTTCAGGGTTCCATCTCCCTGTTTGCAGTGCCTGAGTGAGCCATTCATACTGAGCGTGTTCCATTAACACATTACACCATTGGCAGATGTTCACTTACACCGAGTTGACAACGGATTTATTCATGTCAAGGTTTATTTGTGTAACCA
>NW_026000048.1:14530-81088 GCF_001458135.2 Marmota marmota marmota
ATAACCATTTGATCTGTGGGAGTTATTAGTTCATTTACATTATTCTCAGGATGGTAAAAAGCCAGGAGAGAAAATGAACTTTTATGAAAGTACCCCAGATGTTCAGCACCAGAAGTTCAGAACTTAAAATTCAAATGGAACGCTGTATCTTGTTAGATCTGTTAGGCTTTGCTTTCAGGGACTGTTAAGCGCCTGTGTTTTCCTTTGTGTCTTCCCTGTGCACCATATTTCTTTCCCCCAAATGGAAATACTTCAGACTTTTGCAGCACATCACTGTCACTAGTCATTATCTGAGAATATGTAATGACCCACAATCCTTTCACAAAGCGTGAAACAGATCATAAACTTCTGTCGTCCATTATTCATTTAGATGAGCCAGTGGACAAGAGTGGAGGATTAAGAACAAGTGGTGTTGTGTGCAGGCACGTTCCTCTACCAGGATGCAGAGAAGAGAGCTGTCTCACTGCTGGGGTTGGAATATGGTTCATTAGCACCAGAACTCATGCTGAGGCCACATTCCTGAAAGTGGTGGTGTTGGGAGGTAGGGCCCACTGGGAGGTACTTGGGTCCTGGAGGCAAAGCCCTCTGGAATAGATGCAGGCCATCTCTCAGGAGTGAGTGAATCTCTAGTTACCCTGAGAGCAAACTATCATGAAGCAAGGTGACTCTGATGGTTTCTCTCCCTCACATGCCTGCTTGTCCTTCTGCTTTCTGCCATAAGTTGAAGTACTAGGTGGCCCTCAGCAGATGTGGCTGCCTGATCTTGAACTTACCAACTTCCAGAACCATGGACCAACATAAACCTCCTTCATAAATTCCTCCTTCATAAAGTCTCAAGAGTTCTGTTATAGCAACAGTAAGTGAACTAAGATACCTACTATTAAAGAGGTTTTTTTTAATTATAAAATGATTTCACTGTAAGCAGAATTTTTCCTTGAATTTTGACAATAAAACTATGTTATGCTATAACTAGAATCAGCTGGGCATAACCTAGAAGATTATGGGTCTTGACATAAAGAACAAACCTTCCCCATGTCACTTTATATATTTAGAAAGAAGCTGAAGGAAGAGAGAGTCCACCAGACCAGGTAATAAATTTTGAAGGAGGAGGAGGAGGAGGAATTAAAAAGAGGAGGAGGAAGAAGAATGCTTGTTGAAAAGGGAATTACCTAGAAACCAGTGCAATTACTAGTAAAAAGAAAGCCTTCCAAGCCAACTTAATCCTGTAGATATAGCACATTGCTAGGCCTCTGAAGGAGGGGGAGCTGAGGAATGGGGACCTTCCAGCCCTTGTCTCTGCTCACCTAGTAAAGGATGCTAAGAAAGCACAGAAGGAGCAGAGTGCAGAAGAATACAGTGGGAGGGCCAAGCTCTCTTTGCCTTAGGTCGGCATAGACTTGATCACTTATCACTTGATCACTTCTTCACTTCCAATTGCTGTTTGCTTCCACGTACTGTCCATCCCACCAGAGGACCCAGCTATCTTCTCCACATGCAGGCCAGCCACACAACACTTCCCTGTCTGATGACGGGGAAGCGCCCCAGTGCCTGTGCTTTTGGTACTGAGGTCTTCCTCCAGGTGCTGAGGTCTCCCTCCAGGTGCTGAGGTCTCCCTCCAGGTGCTATCGCTGCTGCCTCTGCTTAGCCTCTTCAAACTCCTTGGCATGCTCTCATGGAATTGTCACCCAAACCTTTAAAAACTGATGACTGACCTTGGGTCATTTTGAAACCCATAGCATTGGCTGAATCTTAAGGAAAGCACCCCACCTGAGGTCAATGGGGGAGCCCCGTGTTCACAGCTGCTGGCAGCCGACCGAGAGGGGAAACCCGCACAGCCAGGGTGGACTGCACACAAGTTCTCACTGAGTTAGCGGATGGCTGCTGGTTTAGAGCACAGTGTGCTGTTTTGGAAATGTTGATGTTAAGCCACCTTTTATGTGTACATGACATTAGACAACACATTCGAAATTGGTGCTTTACACCTAGGTCCAACGGACTTTCAACTGCAGTAAGAATGGAGAGTCATCTTTCTTTTTAATGGTCTTTTCATTTTATTGGTAAAGATTTATTCAGGAAAGATAACAGATCTGGGTTAGCATAAAAAAAATTGTCAGGAGGGCTGCTGTTATAGGCCCATCATGTCCTCCCACCCCTAAAGTTTACAGGTTAAAACCCTAACCCCCGTTCCTCAAAGGGTACCTATGTTTGGAGATAGGATCTTTAAATAGATAATTAAATACAAATGTTATCATCTGGGTGGGCCCTCGTCCAATCTGATTGGTGTTCGTATAAGAAGAAGAGATTAGGACACAGACACACACAGAAGGACAACCACAGGAAGAAGATGGCATCTCCAAGCCTAAGCAGAGAGGCCTCAGGAGAAAACAACCCTGCAAACACCACACCCTCAGACTTCCATTCTCCAGAACTGTGAGAAAATCAACATCTGCTTTCTGAAGTCCCTGCTCCGTGGTACTTCATTATTGCAGCCCAAGCTGCACCACCACCCCAGGTCCTGCCATCAGTAGGCCACAGGTGCCCTCTGTTCATATGACACAGCTGCCTTCCTGGGTCAGGCCAGTTCCCTCCAGTGCTGAATTGGTGCCTGTGAATCATCTGTGCCACCGGCCAAGAAAGAAGGAGCCAGGCCTTGCACAGGGTTTGCAGCCAGTTGCTGGTCTGAGGGAGCTGAGCCACCTTCACCTAGGACTACAGCCAGGTTTCTGCCTGGGGCAGATGCAGCCTACTGGAACTCTGCATGGATTTGGGCCTTGTTAATAGGTTAGTGCCTTTGCCTCTCTATTGATGACAGGGAAACAATGAAAAGGAGGATATCTCCACCTAGTAGCGAAGTCACAGGGATCTGAATGGCCCCTGACCCCACTGATTAGACCAAACTTTCAGCCCCACCAGGGAGCTACTGATCCAGGCTGAGATGTTAAACTTGGCAGAAAAAATGTGTTTGCAAATTTCCATCAACTCTGAAAGTGGAAATCCAGTGCAACAACTCTTTATAGGAGGAACTCCTTGGATTACTTGAATAGGTACCAGGAAACCCACCGACCTAGCTAAGGAGGCCTTCCTGGGCAGTCTACCACAGTGTCACAGGAAATAACACTGCTAAGCAGATTCCAAGTAGCCAAGGACCCCTTATCTATCAGGGAAGGAACATTTAGGATCCAAAAAGCAAGGTATATGGATTTTCTGAACTATTTGGTACTACAGAATTCCTGGTTCACTTCCAGGATATTTGGAAAGTAAACAAATAATACATGAAAACTACAGAAAGACAAGATAAGGAGCCAGAGAGTTGACCTGATTTTGAGTCATTTGCAATGGTGTCAGTCAAGCCAGGAATACAGAACTGCAAAACACTATGCTTGGCTAATCACAGGTTTTGACTCTGGTGGAAAGAACAATAGCAATTCCTGGCACGAGCAGCTCATGGAAGTCCTCAACATGGCATAAGCATTTCGTGTGATGAAGGGAAATGGTCACTGCTAACTAGGGGCAGAGGCAATACTAGAGGCACAGCCACCAAAGCTAACAGAAAAGCAAGTCCAATAGCACCTTCAAAGTAAGTTACTGAGTGTGGTTTGGATCGGTGCCCCCTAGTGGAATCTCTGGGAAAGGACAGGGACCCTATGGTTCCTGCCCTTCTCTGGGCCCTGTAAGGAGCGCTACGGTGCTACACCCCATAGTGGCAGAATCAACAGCCAGTCCTCATGAGCTGGACAAGAATGGAGAGCCGTCCTCCATAAAATTAAGGGTGTAGATCAGCCTTCTGCCATGTCATGGGCAGACCAGAGAATCTAGGATGTAGTAAAAGTTTAATGCCAATTGTAATTCTGAAAGACATAATACTAAATGCCATAATCCAAAATGTTGACATTCTGAAAGCCCAGATCCTGAGTACTGCAGTTCCCATTTAGCAAGAGGATTATAGAGAGGCAAGGAATCTGGGTTCTGGGGAAGGGTTACTGCCCTTTCATGCAGTATGCAGGCTAGCTGGATCCTGCTGGGCAGAGGGTTGAGCAGGTTTGTGGGTTCACACATCAAGTGTGTCTCTGAATTGCTTCCACAGAAGATGAGTATGTGGAGCCATCCATTCATCCAGGGGACTAGAGAGAGCAACAGAGAAGGTGAATTGGTCTCCCTGAGAGCTGAGACCGTTTCTCTGTGCCACCTTAGATATGGGAACAGCAAACTCCAAGCCTTTGGACTCCAGGATGTACCTCAGTCGCTCCCAGGTCCTCAGTCTCAACCAAGAGTAACACCATCAGTTTCCCTATTCTGAACCCTTCAGACATGGACTGAGCCACGTGCCCAGCACCTGGAATCCCCATCTTAGAGTGGACACAAAAGGGAACTTCTCAGCCACCATATTTGTGTAAGCAAATTCCCTTAATAAATCTCATCTCATCCATGTATTACTATTATCTTTTCCTTGTTATGGTTTGGATGTGAGGTTTTCCCTCACATGTGAGACAATGTAAGAAGGTTCAGAGGAGAAATGATTGTGCTATGAGAGTCTTAAGCTAATCAGTGAATTAATCCCTAGTGGGATTTATTGAGTGGTAACTGGAAGTGGGGTGTGACTGAAATAAGTGGTTAATTTGGGGTGTGGCGATAGAGTACATATTTTGTGTGTGGAGAGTGGAGTCTCTCTCTGCTTCTTGATCACCATGATGTGAGCTGCTTCCCTCTGCCACACACTCCTCCATGACGTTCAGCCTCACCTCAAGCCCTGAGAAATGGAGCCAGCTTTCTATGGACTAAGACCCCTGAAACCTTGAGCCCTCAAATAAACTCTTCCTCCTCTATAATTGTGCTGGTCAGTTCCTTTAGTCACACCAGTGGGGAAAAAAATAGAAAAAGAACCTTCTTGGTTCTGTCTTTCTGGAGAGCCCTAATACAGGTTTGATATTGAGGAAGTCCAACAGTGTTCCTTCTTACTGTATTCCTTTAAAAAATAATAATAAAAGAGATCCATAAAATTGTTCTCTTGCCAAAAGCTGTGATAAATGTACATGATGACTTTATGGTGAATGATAAAAGTTTAAAACCTAATTAATATTGATGCTGCCAAGACGGAGATTCAATTAGTTAACAATAACAAATTAGCTAAACAGTAGTAAATTCAATCAGCTAAACAGTAACAAGACTTTCAAATGGACAGCATATATTTATGAAAATTATAGAACACAACTACACAACTACTATCTACAGATAAATGTGATGAAGATTTCAAAGATCATAGAAGTAAATGTGCAAGGAAAAAATGCAAGGACTTTCCCATGCCAATTTATTCAATCTTGTGCTACTTCTGCCCTTCATACATAGCTCAAAATGTGACTCATCAGAGAATAATGACCCTTATCAGAAAATAAGAAGAAAAGCTCAGAGACCTTCTGAACTGAAGACACTAGCTGACAAGAAGGTCCGTCTAGCATCACCAAACACATTAAGTGGTGAACTAGTATTGGTTAGGGATTTGACTATCAAAGAAGATAGAGTTTTGGGGCTGGGGATGTGGCTCAAGTGGTAGCGCACTTGCCTGGCATGTGTGCGGCCCAGATTCAATCCTCAGCACCACATACAAACAAAGATGTTGTGTCCGCTGAAAGCTAAAAAATAAATATTAAAATTCTCTCTCTCTCTCTCTCTCTCTCTCTAAAGAAGAAGAAGAAGAAGAAGAAGAAGAAGAAGAAGAAGAAGAAGAAGAAGAAGAAGAAGAAGAAGAAGAAGATAGAGTTCTTGTATTTACCCCAGGATCTCACATAGAAAAATTAAAACGTGTTTCACTTTGGCTAGTAGATGATGCTTTCAAAACTGTCCCCACATCTTTGTATCAAGTATATATAATTCATGCCTCTGTTGGACCTGAACATTCTAGAACTTACTTGCTTGTTTATGGAACAGTGCCTGCAGAAAGCAAAATGCTTCATAAACCATTAGGGGAGGATTTGGTAGATTATGAAGAATAAAATGGATTTCAACTGATCATTCAAAACATAATGATAGATTTGGAATTAGGTGTGGTCGAGGGTATAAAAGTTAATTTTGAAGTGTTATGAAGGAACATTGCTTGTCCATTCAGCCCAGTACATTTAGCCAAAAATTCACATGAATGAAGTGGCCACAAGCTATGGTCTGATAAAAGCTTCCATTTAAAAATGTAATTTTGTCTGCATTGGCATTCTTCGAGGGTGATGAAATTTCAGAGACTTTTAATGAATTGGAGCCATATTTGCCAGAAAAAGCCAGCAAAGTCAGTGACTACTTTGAAAATAATTATGTGCACAGTAGGATACAATCAATGAATGCAACAATGTGTCTGTTCCATTACCAGTGTGGCTTCTGCCAAATCTGTGGCCCACATGAGGGCACACAGAACAAATTTCCATGTACCCAAATAGCATAACATAAAAGCATGGCACAGACAGGTATTCCACTACAAAGTGCATTTTCACTGTTGACTGTGTATGCAAGCATCGAGCATGTGTATAAAACGATGATGCTTCCTCAACAGGAGAGAAGTCCTTGTTGAACAACCACAGTGGGGAAAGATCTTGATTGTCCATGATCAATGTTCTTTGGGCCACTGCATGTGTGATGGTGGGTGACATGTGGTTTTGGTTAATGCTGTCAAAAGACTTAGGTGCCAGTCCCAGTACTTCAGATAGCCGCTCTTGTAGGGCTGAGTGCACACAGTTACCAATCATGGAGATATCCATTCACACACCTCACTTTTAACACATTTATGAATAATCTGTTTACTCATAACTGTTATACCAGTGCAACTGTTATTAGTATCCCTGCGTGTTTATGCTTGCAAAAATATGTATACTATTATTGCCTATTTAATTTAAAATAAAATTGTAATGTGGCCCATGAAGTTCTCTTCTGGGTTTTTATGTTTCTCAAATGAATCCCCCTTTGCAATGTAAAAAAAAAAAAAAAAAAGAATGTCTTTCTAAAATTTTAAAATATTTTTTAGAATTATATTTTTCAAGATTTAGATTTTTTGGATTTTAGGCTTTAGATTCTTTTATTTTTTGAAACTTCAATATTCATGATTAAAGCATTAATAATTGTATTTTTCAGGATTATGGCCCAAATCCATAAAAATTAAGGCTATCATCCTGTTAAACTTGGCCTTGCTTTAGTTCATTAAACAAAGCCTTGTTCTCTAAAAGTGTCTTAGTCTCTATTTGTTTTCAATATTTTTCCCAACTAAACAAAATCCATTTTTTACTAATCTTTACTTAAATGTGTGTTCCAGTACATTTTATTTGTGAACAAGAAAACAATTTGGGGAATGTTGGAAACAAATGTAAGAAATAAAGTCAAATTAGAATGCTACTAATAATCATATCTGAAATTGACTCATATTCTCTAATCCATATTAAAGACAATCCATATGCAGTTATGTTATATTAATGTCAGACAATTTCCATTTCACAGACTAAATAAGAATTGGGAAAATAAGTGTCCCAATTTTATTTGATCTGAAACAAAAGACATAATCATTTATCCACATGATAACTTCTGTCAATCACTTTAAACTCAGAAACTGCAAATGCAAAGGATTTTATTTGGAACCTGGGGATTTGCAATATGGGGTCACAAGCTTAGACAGCTTTGTGTCACTTTTCCAAGGAGGGAAGGAAAAATGGGAGCATATGAATTGAGGAGGAACAGGAGCTACATGACTAAGAGAAGAAAAAGAATATAAGGTACAAAGCAAGTGGAAAAGTCCCTAGACACAAATTCAGTGACTCCAGATATGCACCTCGAATCTCTGCAATGGGTCATGCCAGGGTCTGTGGTCAAAGGGTGACCATGGTCAAAGCTCCATTCCAACCAGCAGGACTACTGCATATGTCCTACCTTCAATGGCCTGTGGACAGCATTTTGAGAATCTTTCAATAATGTGTTCATCATAGAGTTTATCATAAATCAAAATGAATTTTCACACTTCCCTTTTGGACTATGATATTTTGACCAGAGCATCAATGATCAATCTTTAGATCATGGGTTAATTTTTATAGGTCTGAGAATCTCATCCCCAGGAAGCCTCAAGGAGGTGAGAAGAGGCAACTAAGGGAGAGCTTAGGGCCACATTTGAGCAACAAGGAGATAGGGAACCAGGTGAAGGGATGCTTTAGAGTTTTTATTGGAAGATGCCCAGTAAGCACGACTTATTGCTTTCAGCCCTCACGCCATCACCATTTTATCAGGAAAAATGGCTGATATCTGGACCCAGATATCAGAACCCTTAGGAAGACACCTACAACAGAAAGAACAGCAAGCAACAGCAATGGCATTACTGATAAGAGCATGACTCAAGCTAACTTTTAATACATCTCTTATTCTACATGCAGAGTCACTTGAGGTATTTAACTCGTTATTTTCTATGACTGACCAGGTGAGTAATGACAGTTGATTTGTCAGGGATGGGGACATGATATTCTGTCTGAAGGCTGGCAAGAGTGCCTCCTGGGAGGTGGTGCTGATATCAAGTGCCCTGTGGTTTTGTAAGTCCACTTGTCCCCCACAACATGAAAGAGCATGTCAGTATCTGCCAAGCTTGGTCACACTGCCTTCCAGGTGGGCCTGTTGGGTAGACCTAATGTACCCACCTGGGCAGTCACGTCTTCCAGCACTGAAGAAGAAAGGGACACTGAAAGTAAAAGCCACATAAATCCACCCCATAGCTGAGGAGTCGCTACTCCTAAGAGGTGGGCAAAATCACCCTGGGTTTCTGCCCTTCCTAAAGATGACCTGGCACAAGGCTCGCAGGAAGGAGTTTTTAAAATGATCTCACATAACCAAACTTTAGACGAGGTTCTTTAGAATCAGTTTTACTGATCATACACTTGACCTCAACAAGGATTAAAGATCAGAGTCAAGATTGCCCAGCTAATAAATAGTAGAGATAAATCTGAACAACAGAATTTTTTTTAAAAAAGTCAACATCATCAAAATCTATGCTACTAACTTGCTTCTAGGCCTGGAATTTCTAGCCATAATTATTAAGGCAATCAAAATTAAATAAAGGTTATTTGTCATTCTTTACTAAGAGAATATGAATGAGATAGATCTTTGCCTGGTCTCAGCAGCCATGAAAAGAAACTTTTGTAATTTCCTTAAAAGCTTTTGTTATTCTAAAGAGACTGATCAGCATTAACAGAGGTCTTACTCTGGAGGTGACATTCAGTTGTCCTCTCTGTGTATTGAGAAATCTGAATTCCAGCTTCTTTCCTTCTTAAATGAGGTTCATCTTTGTCCATACATTATTGACTTTAACTCACACTGTTGTCCCCCTCCACCATCCCAGAGCAGGCTACTGTGATCTGTTGTAAGTGGAAGAGCAGATTAAAAGAATTCTTAGTGGTGCAGGCAAATATAATGTTCTACTAGTCATCTCTCTGAAATGCTACCAAGAGTTCTAGCAAGACATCCACACAGGAAACGTGGTTTTGACAATTCTGACACTGACAACTGCAAGGGGATCCACTTAGTCTATTCCTAAAGGCCAACCTTACACAAGTTGAAGTATATGAATTCTCTAAATCATAACTAGATCTGTAAAAGCAGCAAATGAAACCAAACTTTTACAAGTGATTTTTTTTTTTACTTTGAAGCAAGCAGCACAAGCAACTATTCTCTTAGTGGAAAATTTAGTGAAAATAGAAGCCTAGACTGTAAAGAGAAAATGTAATGAAGATGAGCCATGAAATTCTCATTAAATATAGAAAAAAATCCTTTCAAAAATTCTCTTCAAAAGTTCTTTATCCTCAACTACTTATTTTCTAATAAGTAAAGATTTATTTAATTTATTCTAAGTTGGTTTATATTTTATAATGCATTAAAAATGCTTTATAAAAATATTTTGAATATCAAGGTCTGATTTTTAACAAGAAAGTGGTTTAATGAGAGACATTGGTCCACCACTCATTTTATATTGTGTGGGGGTAACTTCATTCTGGAAATTATCTTGTGTTCAACATTGTGAATGAATTTGGAGAAGTGATTAGGGAAAGGAACTATCTTTAGCCTGAAGAGCAGAACTAAATATTCAGTGTTTTCTTATGAAAAACTTCTTTTCAGCATCAGAATACAGATCTCAGGCAAATAAATAATTAAACAATACTGGAGACAAATTATAAAGCAATAATCCCAAATAATATGCTCCTTTAGCAAACTGTCTTTTTTTTTTTTTTTTTGACTCACAATTGGGTAGGGAGAGGGAGCATGGGAGGAATTGACAAACTCTAGATAGGGCAGAGGTGTGGGAGGGGAAGGGAGGGGCAGGGGGTTAGCAATGATGGAGGAATGTGATGGATATTATTATCCAAAGTACATGATGTATGAAGACATGAATTGGTGTGAACATACTTTATATACAGAGACATGAAAAATTGTTCTATATGTGTAATAAGAAGAATTACACATTCCGCTGTCATGCATTTAAAAAATAAAAACAATAGCAAACTGTCTTAAGAAAGTAAGTTACAAACAAACATTAAGATGTTGGGTGGCAGGTCACAGACTCACCCCTTGGGGGAGCTCATTTCATTCCTTGTTCAGAAGAAATGCCATCTGTTGATCCAGGGAAACTGAAGTTCTGAAAGATAAAGGGCGCAATCAGTGTGCCTGTAGGTGGAGCTTTGGGGTGAAGATCAGAACAGAACCCAGTTCACCCTTCCTGGGCCTTTTGACCCTTCCCTTTCCCACCATAGTCATGATAAAGTAGCACAGAGATGACTTCTGCCTGTGGGTGTTTTCAAATTTGAAAGATAAATCAATGAGCACAGAGCAAAAGCTCAATGAGTTTAGTCAGGCTGCAAGATAAAGATTCAAAATACCCAAAACTACTGCATTTCTAGTCACTAGCAATCAAGTCAGAAATTAAAATTTTGAAAAGTATCATTGAAGATACCCAGACTTAAATCTATCAAAAGAGGTATAAAATCTATACTGTGGAAACTACCCAACAGTGCTGATGTGAATTAAAGTCCTAAATAAAAGGAAATATGTATTTGTGGTCAAAAGATTCAATAATTTTAATAAGATAGTGCCACCTCCAAAAAGCCCATAGAGTAAAGGACTTAAAAAAATTCTAGCAGTCTTTTTTGAAGAAACTGATAAATTCACTCTAATATTACTATGGACTTACTGTACAAAAAAAATCTACATTAATCAAGAAAATGGGGCATTTGTATCAAAACAGAAAAGTAGATCAATAAATAATACAGTCCAGAAATGAACCCTCACATATATATCAAATGACTTTTTTTTGCAGTGGAATTAGGATAATCTTTTTCAGAAATGCTTTTGGCAAACTTGGATCCATACATTCATCCCCCTAAATTTTAAGAACTTTCACCTATACCTTGCACATAGACAAAAACTAACTTAAAATAGAACCTAGAGTAAAACTTCTAAAAGAAAACAGATGAGAATCTATATGATCTTGAGTTAGGCAAAAATTCTTAGATATGATACCAAAAACACAATCCATAAAAGATAAAATTTGTAAGCTGGACTCAAGAAAATTATGCAAGTTTGTTCTTTCAATGACACTGTTGAGACAATGAGAGGCAATGTTACAAATTATGAGGAAATTTCTGTAACTTATGTATCTGATCAGAAACTTGTATTTAGAAGATTTAGAAGTCTCAAAGTTCAAAAGGAGAAAAACAATTTTTAAAAATATTTGAATGGATACTTTACCCAAGAATGATAGCAATGGCAAATAGGCATATGAAACCTTGTTTATCATTAGAAAAATTAAAGTTAGAACCTCCATGAGATATCACTGCACAGCTATTTGAATGGCTACATTTAAGAAGACTGGCCACACCTGTGTTCAGGAGGATGCATGGGCTAGAAATCTCACAGTGAGGATGAGACTAAAAAAGGTGCAACCATTCTCGAAACAGTTTGCAAGTTTTTTAAAAGATAAAACATAGCCATTATATGGTATAATTATTCCTAGGCAAACAACTGAAAGTCTATTCCCACTTACAAGTTTGTTCATAAGTGTCCAAGCACATTTTTAAATAATAACCCCAAATTGGAAACAACTCAAGTTATCTGCCAATGAGTAAATAGGTAGCAAATTGTAGCTTGAACATAAAAGGGAATGCTACTAAGGAATAGAAAAGTGAGCTAACATTGACACGTGGAGCAGCAGATGAATTTCAAAACAATATGCTGAAAGAAAGACACACTAAAAAATCATATATCATGATCCCATGTATGTAACAGTGCAAGAAAGAGTCGCAGAAAGCACATCAGTGGTTGCCTGAGGTTGGGACGGTGAGGAAGGGTACAGAAGGATTACAAAGGGACATGGGGAAACCTATGGGTGATAATTATATTCATTTTATTGATGATTATGATAGTATTAGTGGTGCATTCATATGTCAAAACTTGCCAAATTGACCATTTTAAATATGTGCAGCTAGCTATGGATGATTGGGTAGGTGTTTAGAATAGGTGACCTACAATCTCAAAATTTGAAGATGTGATACTTGAATTTTCTCTACATCATCAAGGTCTGAGGTAGATTACATCAGACTTGGGGGCTGTACTACCTTCCAAGGCAACTCCTAACATTTTTGTGAGTTGCTAGAATTTAAAATTAAAGGTTGATTAGAAGAAGTACCAGTATTTCTCGGTGGCATTCATCCATAAATTCTACATTGCAAGACATTTTATAAAATGTGTGAAATATTTTATACTTAATTCTTTCAAGTATTTTGGGGGCAAATCATGGTGTCATGAATTCTTAACATTTGATAAACAGCTCCAGGTATTCACTTCTTAAGTATTTATTGATCACCAATATGGTCTGCTCATGGCACGGGAGATGGGGAGGAAAAAGGAGAATATGCCATCTCTGACCTCATGGAAGGGAAGAGAAATGTTATGCAATTTATAACAAAAATGGATGGCACTTATTATGGTATATGGAACAAGGCACAACCCATGAGAACATATTGCCATGGTTATGATCTAATCTAGGGCTCAGGGGAGGGCTCCAAGAAGACGTTAGGTTTAAACCGAGACTTGAGAGATGGGAAAATGGTCTTCATGCAAAGAAGAGTTTTCCGTATGCCCCAGCCAGACTAGATGCTGTTGAGTGTGCTATATAAATGAGCCAACAATGGCCCCGGGCTGTTATTTCTTCCCTGCAGGCTGCAATTAGCTGAGAATCCTACCAGCACCAAACTCATTTTTACAGATCCAATTGTTTTAAAACATTCCCAAATAAATGGACTTTTAGCCACTTACAGCCTGCCTATTTTGCCTGCTCCCTGAAACTATACCAACGTCTTGAGATATGGACAAAATCAACCCTGTAGCCATAAAAGACCCAAAGTGCATCCACCCTTCTGAGATGTCTGACCAGAGACTTGGGCCATGCTGCCAGGAGGCATCACCAGACACCCAATCCCCTTCACCTATTCCCCATCACCCAAGCCACAGGACATCCCTTGCCCAGTTTCTCTTCTGGGTGGTGGTGTCCCCAGTCCCACTGTATCTCATACATGGACTCATGCTGTAAGGAGCTTTTCCTGTTCTCCAATCTGTCAAAGCAACACCCACATAAATTCACTGTGTGTTACTGTCATCTCATGGTCACCCAGAATCAGTTCCCAATACCTTTAGCTGCCAGTCTCAAAGTGCAGAAAGGTGAGAGAAAAGTGAAGAACTTGTAAGAACTAAAATGAATTTTCTTTAACTACATATACATATAAAACAGCTTTTATATTTCATTTTAACATATGTCATTATTTTCTCCATTAGTTTAAAGGCAAGATTTCTTTCACTGTTGACCATGTACACCAGGTAAACAGGATTGATACTTCCCACTCTTCAGGTAACTTGGTGACTAATTGACACAAACCGATCACCAGCATCTGATTACAGATCCCATTCTAGACAGCCATTAGATTTGCTGTTATCTAAAATCCAGGTGTCTTTCAACACATTCCAGTTAAGTCACATTTTACCATTCAGTACTTGTATGATTTTTATTAAAGAGAAGTGTGGAAATTCACATTCTCTTTCAGTCTCTGTCTGTGTGTGTGCACACACACACACAAATACACACACAGATACCTGTAAATATGTCTAGAAGCACTTAGCTCAAACTGTATGCAGTCATGCAGTACATATGAGGTTTTGGTCAACAATGGACCTTAGAACAGTGGCCCTTAAGATTATATCGGTTAGCACACTGTAATTATCTTGGCTTGTGTAAGTCCTCTGTGGTGTTTGCACAAGTAGAAAATTGCCTAAAATGATGTATTGCTTAGATCGAATCCCATCATTATTTGATTCGTGATTGTGTCTATATGAATATATTCATATATTTATGTATTATTGATGTGGTCCATTTACCACATTTTTTTCTTGTAAAATTGGCTAGGTCAATTCCAACTGTAACACTTTATGATTTAATAATTGGAACTTATTACTCTTTTCTACATGTTTAAAAATTGAATAGCCTGTATATAAAAACAATACTCACATATGTACATATATATAAACATTATTCAAAATTTTTAAAAACTTAAAATTGTTTTCTTTTGTGTTAGCTCCTTAAACAGACAAAGTTCTTATGAAGGTACAATATAGAAAGTTAATGAATATCAAAACAAATCTCATAACTTACTTTAAACAACACATTCAGCAGTTCAGAACAAAGTATCATGAATAGGACTTCTCTTCAAAGCATCTCATAAATGTGTGGTGGGTACAAACATAGACATTCTCCCATTGCGCCTTCTTCCCATTTATAAATACCATCACCATTTCACTTCTTAGTTTCTAAAGTAATCACCTGAAATTAGTAATCACTGACTATGTTATCTGAAGATTTGATTAATTCATTTTTGAAATCATCATGTGGTTCATTAAATCAGAATTGTGACAGAATTAAATAAAGCAGCTCTGTGTGAAAAGGTTTAAACACTGCAAACATTTCCTCAGTTACCTTTCATCAGGATTGTCTGTCAGATCCATGTAGGAAGGTGGAGTGGTGGCACTTTGATATGCAAAGGGGTGCTCCCTTTGAACAGCAGACCACCCACCCTAACACACAGAAGTGCTCTTTAGATGACTAGGGAGGGAAAAACCAGTGGCAACAGAGTAACAGTTATGAGAAAATGAAAGGCATTACAGTAATAAAGAACAACAATAGGAGATATTATTGAGGGCCCATTATGCACCCAGCATGTATATTTTATGAGCATTAACTAATTTAATTTTCATAACACGTAAAGAAAGAAATAGCCATTATTATCACCATCTTCAGATGAGGACAAAAAGGGATCATAAGTGTGATCCAATTTTAATTTAAAATATTTTATTTTTTTCATAATGTTTATATGTGCATGTAAATACAAATAATGTTACAATAAGGTATGTTTCATTGTATAACATATAATAAGTTATAAATTACATAAGTTATAATAAGTTATATAAGTTATGTCATTATATAACATTGCTTTGACTAAAACTTGGGATTCTCAACACTGTAGCCCATTCTACTCTCAGGCAGTGAATGTTCAGAGTGGCTATCATGTCATAACAAGGAAACCTTCAAAATGGGGAAATGAATGAGGCAAAAATCTCTGTAAGTGGAATGAACCTTAAATATTGCAAAAAATCCTAAGCTACACATGGAACGTGTTAATAAAAGTCAGTTTTATGTTTTCAGGTAAGATTAATAGGATTTTCACTTCCAAAAATATTCTTTAAAAGATAACAGAAAAATAAATCTTTAGAAAATCAGATGCTAAGAGAATTTGTTGGTTCCCAAACCATCAAAATATATGCTAAAGTTCTTCAGATCAATAAAAGGATGCAAGAGTATCCTACAAAAAAAAAAAAAAAACACTTAAAAGATCAGGAGATAGGAGATCAATTTTAAAATTTAGTTGTAGTTCTATAAAAAAGTAACAGATATCTGGAAAATGAAATTTTTTAAATTAAAAAATTTTTAAAAAGGATCATATAGTACCAATAGCATAAAACACTTAGATTAAATTTACTGAAAGATTGTGTAAAAGCTCCATAGTGAAATATAAATAACAATGTTGAGAGATTCAAGATAACTTAAATAAAGGAAGAGATACACCACGTTGTTGGCATGTTGTCAATATTGTAAAAATGTTGGTTCTCAAATTAAACTATCATTTTGTTGCTATCTGGATTGAAACCCCTGAAGGGTGTTTTGTTTTGTTTTAGAATCTGGCAAGGTGCTTCTAAAATGTATATAAAACTGAAAAGATCTAGCATAGCCAAGTAATTAAGAAAAACAAATTTTGAAGGATTTTGCTGTTTGATTTCAAGATAACATATTAAAAGATACACTTATTTCTTAATTGCAAAGTTATAATAAAACTGGATTAATTCTGACAGCGTGGTATTCAGAAAAAGGCACATAGATCAAACAAACAGAAGAAAGTCATGGGAGTAAAGCAATTTGATGAGGAAAGAAAGTCTTTGCAATAAATAGTGTTGGGACAAGTAAGACAATGAACTTTGGCCCTACTTCCCACTATCCAAAACATTAATTTCAAGTGGATCATAGACTTCAACATACAAATGATATTAGAACGCTACTAAGAGTAGAGGTAGGAAAATGCATTTCAATCTTGAGTGAGACAAACACTTCTTGGATATGGAATGGAAAGTACTAAATATTAAGAGAAAGAATAAATTAAAAAAAAGTCATCAAAATACACCAATTAAGAAAAGAAAGAAAAAGCCACAGGTTGGAAAGAAATACTCATAACACATCTATCTAACAAAAACATATTCAAGTTATTTAAAGAACTCCTACAACTAAATAAAATAAATAATCCAGTGAAAATTGTCAGATGATATGACTGAACAATTTCCAAAAGAAGACATGTGGACGTGGACGGCTACTTGGTACATGAATCCATGCTCAATGTCATCAGACATCAGGGAAACTCAAACCCCTGCCACTTAACACCAGCTAGAATGAAAACTAAGAAAAAGCCAGATAATATCAACTGTCAGCACAGGATCCCTGGGAGCACTCACATATGTCTGGAGCAAATGCAGAGTTGTGCAAGTGCTTTGGAAAACTTGCGGACAATTCCAAACACAGTTAGTTAATCTAGTATATTCAACATATGCTAGATTCCTCTACTTCTTCAAGTTAAAACACAAAAAAATTAAAGCATGTGACTGCAAGCCAAAAAACGGGTCTAAAAATGTTCACAGCAGGAATATCTGTCAACCAAAGAATGCATAAACAAGTAAGTAGAATTTTCTACTTAACAATAAAAAGAATAAACTATTTTATACATAAAGTGTGAATAAATCTTGAAAACATTCTATGTAATAAAATAATGCAGATACAAAACACACTGCATGATTAAATGATCCTGATAGAAACCAAAGCAGAATTTGCCCCCAGAGGAGCTTGAGGATTGATTATAAAGAGGAAGGAACCTGATTTCTGGGATGAAGAAATCTTCCTGTTTCTTGATTGTAGTTTGAGTTATCTGGTATTTACATTTACTAATAGTCATCAAATTGTGCTCTTAAAATGTGTGCATTATACTACAAATAAGTTATGCTTTAATTTTAAAACACCAAAAAGATGAAGAATGAATGAAACACATGCAGATCCCCAAAACCAAGAGTGTCTCCTTAGGAAATTAGTCAAATCTTGTTCTTTATTATATCTATCCACAGTCTTCACATTTAAAACCAATTTGGAAAAAATAAACAGCAGTTAACAGATAATGGAAAACCACTATTTTTCAAATGGCAAGAATACAAAGGTATTCTTATATTTTGCCTTCCAGCAGAAGCCTCTGTACTACACATTTGAGATGAATAAGCTTTCTCTACAGGTCTAGGGTACCATTAGAGCTCCGGAGTGGTAGAATTTTTTTTTTTTTTTGAAGAATGTAGTGTCAACATTTTTCAATCTCTGATCCTAGTTTGCACTAATAGAATGTGTTTCATCCCTTATCTCTCATGATCTGATCCTCAGAACTGTTAGTCATTCATTGTCTTTAAGGATGATCAAATAGCATATCTAAAAAAGTCATCAGAAGAGATTCCATTAGAGGAGCAATAATCCTTCCCAAGAATGCATTTAAACTCATTCTCCTGTACTGGAATTTGCATTCTCTCTTACACTTTTAATCATTTTCAGCACATCTGAGTAGACTCTTCCTCCATGTTGAAGTTCTTGAACCACGTCTTCCTGCCAGGGCTGCTTGCTCCCATTCACAGGAGGTGTTTTCCCTTGAGGAAGGCCTTCTACACACTCTGTCAAGTCACAATCTAACTGCTGTCATTTTCTATTCTTCTCCCTTTCTCTGTCACCTGAAATTTCCTATGCTCATGTTCATTTTTTGACTATAGTTTACCCTGTAATTTTAGATATCTTAAGTAGGAGTCTCAGCTAATTTCACTGAT
This sequence comes from Marmota marmota marmota, assembly GCF_001458135.2. NCBI lineage: Eukaryota > Metazoa > Chordata > Mammalia > Rodentia > Sciuridae > Marmota > Marmota marmota. The sequence continues at coordinate 33,023 of NW_026000048.1, forward strand.
TTGCATCCACCATAACTTTCCTTTATACCATTTTAAAGTGATTATTCTACGTGGAAATGGTTTAGAACAGAATAACAATTAATTTGGGGGAGATAAGTATTATTCCTCAATGTGAATGAATGGTTAAATAATTTCTCACAGTTCCACCTTTGCATGCTGCCTACATTCAAAGCAATGAGCTTTTTGTTTTCTGAGTCCTCTAGCACTTAATATAGAAGTAAAGGTGTATGTTCCCAGATTTTAGCCAAATTTCCTAATGGCCAATTTAATCATATTGTATCTGTCCTTTTTATTTCCTGGACTTGAAATAATGCTCTGCCTTGCTGGCAGCATGACAGGTGACCAGATTGACTGCTGGAGCAGCGACCCATTATTAAATTAACTCCCCTCAGCAACTGACTTCTTAAAACCTTTCTGAGAGAATGCAAGTTGTGAAAGTTAACATGTATTCCAATTTAAAAACACTAATATAAAGACATTTTTAAAAATCGTGACTGTGGCCAATGATTTAATGGGATTGTTAGAGAGGGTGTTGTCCTCATGTTCTGGGAGCTGATAGGCATCAAAGGCATCATCTTTGAATGTCCTTTCATCTTCTCTCTATCCTGTTATTTCAAAGAACCACATGGTTCATTCACCTGTCTCTTCACCATCTTTTCCCAGCAAGGACTATCCTTCAGAAATAAGATGAGCTCCCTCTTCAAGAGATGGGAATTACAGAGTGTGTATTCTATTTTTTGGTAACCTGGAGAAAGAACGCAGATGGTTTTAGGTACACATAGTGACAATTTTTGTTGTTGTTGTTGTTGTTGTTGTTGTTAAGATGACTTTTTTCTTTTCTTTTTTAATTAATTAATTTATTTTAATCATTCTTGCAACATTACCCAGAGCAGGAAATTACAAATGAGTGGTTGTTGCAGATTTATGTAAGAATGATAAGGCTAGAACATTCACTTGTAACTACAGTTTTTAACAGTACAATAGCAAATACACACTACTAATAATGATTTCATGAAGTTAACATAGTAAAGATAAAATAGTTATATATGAGCACAATTCCTGGTTAATAGTAACTGAATAAAAATTAAGAGTTGCATTGGCAAAATGGTAGGTAAATAATGAAAACAATTCCTGAATTTATAGGTCCCAGATGATGATACTATTGAAGTTCTATTGCTCAGAATAGGGGCCCAATAAATGTTTGTTGATTAACTTTAAGCTCCTATGCAGTAACCTACTAGGCTACCCAGTGCAATATTTTCTATCCCTGTATCTGCATTTACCAACAAAAAGCTACAATTACATCAAAATCTTAACCAAGCACTATGTGTGCACAGAGAAAAATAGAATTCCTAAACTTATGATTTCATTGGCTGCATTGCAAGTTGGTCTCACTACTGGTCCCATTCTATTATTGTAGCCTGGTTTAATCTGAGTAATTCAGTTGCCATATTGCCTTTGTGACCAATGTCCTTCCAGTATTCTATAGTTCCTTTAAACTTGCAAATCAACAAAGAGACTAGTTGTCAGTATTATTTCTTTAATGTTCATTATTTCTTCTCCAACTTTGAAACCAAAATATTTATTAATAATTTCTATGCACTTCCTACCATCATCACTTAGGCAAACACTAAATATGACTTAATATCTGCTACCATGTTACAAATCTTCAGAGATACATTTTTTCAACTCAATAAAAATTTAAGATATCTGACTTGGCTTATCAGTGATTCACAGCAGGTCCTGACAAGAATTAGAAACATGTGCAACATACGTTACCCTTGTTTCCAAGAACTGATTCTAAAGCATAAAGGTGAGAGCAACAGGCACCAATCACATCCATTTCCAATTTTACTGAGTCAACATTTTTAAGAATCAGCAACTCCCTTACCCACAAACCCACCTACCCAAGTGACTAAGAAAATAACAGAATTGTGACAGGTAATTGAACCTTCCATGCTGTCCATGGAGAGTTTTCAGTAGATCCAAAGGACAGAAATCCCAGCTGAGTTATTCTTGGATATTGGGTATGCCTATAAGGAGGAGAAAATGGAATTTCCTTGACCAGCCTGGGTTTGGATAATCTGAGGACTTCCTGATATACAAACATCTGCATTTTTCAAGGATTGCTATAGCCTTGGCAAGGCGGGAGAGAGTTTTTTAAAAGTGAATTTATCAAAGAGATACTACTTGGATATACAGATTGGGGGGTTCGGACAAGGAGATGACTAAACCCAGCAAGAGTGCAAAGTATATTCAGAATCTGCCTTTAACCAACATGTTATTGAGAAAGCTTGTGCTCAACAAGAAATGGGGTTCAATGTGGGATAGTGGAGTAGCAGTGATTACAACAGATAAAATCACTTCTTGTTTATGAATCGAAATCCTACAATAAAATGAGTGGTAAAATTTAAAATGTATTCTTACATTAAAAAGTGTTGGTGTTAGGATTTAGAAGTCTTAATGAATTATGTAATGTACTTCATGTTTGCTGTTAGTTGTCATCAAGAAAACAGGAAGAATAACATCATTTTATTTCTTTAAGTAGATATTTTTGCAAACAAATATAGTTCCGTCTGTTGTAAATGTGTCATTTAATTTACCGGATACTCTCCTCTATTTCATCAACCAAAGACATATTTCATAATTCATTCTTTCTCCATTTCCTTTCCAAAATACTTGATAGGACTATAACACAATAAAGCAAAAAAAACTTCTCAGGTGATTTATGGAAAAGAATTTCAGTAGTTTACTTTCATTTCTTATTGTATTTTTCACCTTGGATTGAAGTGATGATTTTAATGAAAAAAAATTTTTTAGTATGAATCATAGGAAAGACTTAGCTAGAAGGACCTTATATTCCATTGTAATATATCCAAAATCCAGTTTAAAAAATCAGAGTTGGACACTTACTTAGGCACTGAATGAACACTTATTCACAATGTACTTATGGTATACTTGACCCTATGTGACCTTCTTGGAATGAAAAAATGCCACACCCCTTATGATGCATAACACATTACCATAAAATTAGCAGCTCAAAACAACAAAAATCTATTATTTCACATTTTCCAAGGTATAGGACGCAGGTGTAGGTTGGCTGATTCCTCTGTTCAGGGTCTCACCTGACTGGAAGCAAGGTATGGTTGGGGCTTGTTCTCCTCTGGGATCACCAGTCTCTTCCACACTGAGAGTTCCCTGGAATTCAGTTCCAGAGTTAAAGGACTGAGTTTCCTGTTTTCTTGATGGCTTTTGCTAGGGGTCCCTCTCAGATCCCAGAAGCCAACCTTGGAGTTGGCTATGAGGTCTCCACCTGTTACAATATTATAGCCTTTTTTTTTTTTTTTTGAGGCCAGTAGGAGAATTCTTTTCATCTGGAAGTTCTCCCTCCAATCTACTAAGTTAGTTTGACATCACTTACCTTCAGGAGGGAGTGACGGTCCCACAATGCTCTAAGGTTCTGTCTGTGTGGCAGGGTGAGGAATTAGAGTGGGTACCCCAGGGGCAGGAATCTTAGTATCGACCTCTTGGATCTCTGACTCTTATGCCTGCTTCCAAAAATCCTGTCTAGCAAGAAGAGACTTTCCCAAACAGCTATGATATAAATCCAATCTCTCCATTGATATATTCTTCTTAGATTTTCAAATGAAACATCTGAATATTAGGATTAAATCTTTGAAATATATTAATATGTGTTGTAAGACAATATATAATTCTGTTTAAAGTTGAGGTTCATGTATATAGTCTATTTCTTCAACCAAAAATAAAAAATCTCCTGCACATTTTTACACAGTTGAGGATATGAGTGTGTGAATTTTGGTGAATTCCTTTTCTCCTTTGACGCTATGAACACCTTCCATATATGTTACTGCATTCATTACTGTACTTATAATTCTGCATAGGAATGCTTTAGGTGTGTTTGTCATGTTTATTTTTCTGATGTTAAACTGAAATTTTCTCCCGTATTTTATCACTATCAATAGTACAGTGAATGATTTTTGTATATATGTGCAATGTACATATATATGTATAATGTGTATTACGTATGTGTATATGATACAGCTTTATCTTATAATTTAAATATTTGCTTTAGATAAATTATCAGCACAAATTGAAGGGCATGAGTAGTTTATGACTCTACACATTGCTGAATAAAGAGCTTCACCAAAGAACCGTACCAACTAAAGTAACATTTTTTTTATGCACAATTGAGAGAAAAGATAAATTTTTGCTGTTAAGTTTGAAAAATATGTTCTATGATGCAACTTAAGTTTTTAAAAACTACTAAATGCTTGTGAACTACACCGCATGGGAACTCTGAAAGAGACCTAGGATGCAGCTGTGTTTGCGTTTTAATTCCACATTTGAAGAACCTGAGTCTTCAAAAGATTTCATGTCACAGATCTAATATTTGTCAAACAGAATGAAAACACAGCTCTAGCATTCAGTCCCCCTATTTTGCATTGCTCCTCAGATTTAGGTGGCCCTGGAAAAATTTCAACAGGGGAACTTGTTAAAAATACAAAAGTCAGAGCCCCACTCTGGGCATTAAAATATGCTATAAGAATGTTATTCTGTAGAAGCACACATTTGATCTAGATGCAAATATCTGGAGGACCACTGCCCTCAGTAATCTGCTTATAAATTTATTATGCATATTGAGAAATTTCTTTTTCAGGGAGAAAAAGAAATTTACACTAAGGTAGTATCCTGCTCTCAGCTTAATCACATGATTAATTATAATCTTTTATTTTCTTCCTCTTAGAGTTTGAGACAGACATAATTTATTTGTTGGATGTTCTTGTTTTTAAAGATAAGAAGATTTATAGTTTTATTATAAAAGTAATACTTTAATTATACAAAATTTCAACACCACATAAAGAGATAAAATGGAAAAAAAAAAAAAAAACCTCCTTTTCCTACCCATCCAGGGACACTCCATAGAGGTAACATTTATTGAATGGTCTGTCACTTTTCTTTTAGGAATTCTATTCCAGAAATTAATCATAGATATATGGGTGGATTTTTAAACAGGAATGTCAATATAATCAATGAACTATTTTCAACTTGCCTTCCCAACTTAATATATAAATCTCATTCCAGTATCTATATCTAACCTATGTTTTCCAAAGGTCATATAAAGATTCATTGTATATTTACACCAATTTTTTAAATCAGAACATATTCAAATTTTCCCCTTTTAAACATATACTCACATTTTTCCTTTTTTTTATTTTCCTACTGCAAACAATGCTTTAGTGCATATCTCCTTGGACATTAACTGCTTTGTCTTTTTATGAATGTACATATATGGTCATTCTTTTAAAGATTAAGACCTGAAGGTGAAAATTCTGATTCACTCAAAGTTGCTATTCAGAAAAAGGAAATGCTCCCATTTCTAACATAGCACATGAGCGAATGAGCAGACGTGAGCGCTATTTCTGGTCACCTCTTCCAACAGAGCATGACCAACCTATTCAGTATTTCCCATCATGGTATAGGAGGTTTGAGGTTTAGAAATGAACATATGTGCAGCCTGCTCAGGACCGCTCATGAAGCTTGACTTACTCCTCCCAATGTTCTCTCCATTTTCCAGACCAGGAAAAGACATGGAGGCACAGAGAGATGAAGTACTGCCCAAGGCCACAAGACCAGGCAGCTTCTGAGTTCAGATTTGCACAGAGGTTGTATCTGACTACAGTTCTTACTTTTAAAAACAGCTCTATAATTAATTTGAGTTTCTTACATTTCATAATATTATTCAATATTTTATAAATTTATAAATGCTCAATAAATGTGAATTTATCTATCACATTTTAAATTTACTTCTCTCTGAAATTCCTGTTTCTGTTCTTGGCCAGCTTTCTCTTGCTGTTTGTCCAAGTTATTTGTTACTGAGGAAATTAGAAAACGTTTCATCATATGATATTTCTTTTCAATTTTTTATAGGCTAATTTTCTACAGCATAGTCATTTTATTCTTATTCATTAGTATTTTTTCTCTGGGCATTTAGTGATGGTTTCATATTATGAAAATACTCATTTATATTTTATCTTAGTATTTTTTTAATTCTAATTTGGTTATTTCATAGACATTAAGACAGCTTTGTGTATTAATTTCTGTTATAATTTTTGCAAATAGTTATCTTAAAATATGCTATAAGAATGTTATTATGGCTAAGTATTAGGTCTATTACAATCCAAAAAAGAATGTGATACAAATGAGTATTATTCCAATCCTAAATTCAATATAAATTTGGTCTAATTTAATAATGTAAGGTATATTATTAAGAAGAAATATTGAACTAAAAGACCCCAAAATCATCATAGTATTTTAGAATGACAGAATTATGCATTATTCTTATTTTTTCTCCTTTACAAACTACCCCTAATATTTTGAAATTTCTTAGACTTTTCAGTTAATTTAGCATTTCTACATACATACACAAAAAGCATTTTTTCCTTAGATTGTATGATTATCATAAAAATATCTGTACTTACTTTCTCCTACATGAGTGTGAAGTTGCTGGATGCTTCATAAAGTATCTAAAAACATGACAGTAGCGTCACGCAATTTGCTTCTTTTTGCTGTATTCCATGAAATCAAAAGTCTGATTATAAATATTTTTTAAAAATAGCATGTCATTTCCTAAGAAAGAAAACATAACTAGTTGGGAAATTGCCACATAAGGTCACATAAGTGCTGGGTGGCAGAAGAACACTGCAGCAGGGCTGGCTTCCAAGGGGGACCCAGGCATGTGGCCCTGGGCACATGACATGCTGTATAAGAAAAATTCCTGGAATATAGAAAACAAATCCCTAAGTTTTAAACTAATACCATGTCACCAGCCCTTGATGGAGGCTGGCCAGGGGTGACTTCACACACCCTGCAGGCCAGCCTCCATCAAAGGCTTTTGTGGAGCAGGAGACACATTGGTTCTCAAAAGCAACATCTCTCCTGAAAGTGAGGGCAAGGTGTTTGTTGCTCTTAAACAACATTCTAAAAGATGCAAGGATCTTCAAATATAGGGAGGACCCTGTCATTTAAAATCCTTTATACATATGTGGTACCTGGGTACAGTTTTGAAAAGTACATACATGATGAATGCCTTTGCTTATATTCTTAGCCCCCTTTATGTTATAACTCAATTTCTATATATGTAAATTTTATAGTATGTTACAATTAACTTTATATGTCCAAATGACTCTCTCTGAATCTATAAATCTGTGTGTGCGTGTGTGTCTTGAATATTAGGATACTTTCTCTTTATTTTTATTTGTTCTAATTAGTTATATATAGGATATTTTCTCTTATATCACCTTATTTTATTTCTTTTTGTTTCTTTGAGCCATTGGGTCTTAGTATCAAATAGGTTATCTAGATCTGTGCTGATGTGACAGCACAGGTCAGAAAATTTAGTGATCATAAATAAAGTGAATGTTGGTAAAATCACTGCTATTTCACTTTTTTTCACACCCTCTTACCATCTCAATAGGCAGTTAGAAATAAAAGTTCTTTCACAATCAGTGTAAATTTCTTCTATCCCAGGAAAGAACAATGAAACTTTGGATTTACCTGCTTTATAAGAAAAATGCTTGGAATATAGAAAGCAAATCCCTAGGCTTTAAACTAATACCATGTCACCAAGATGACAAATGTGTTCGGAGAGCAGAACAGCAACAGTTTATTTGTCCAAGGCAGTGAGAAATGCTGCAGATTACAAATCCCCATGTATGTCTTCCTTCGTTAAAATTTAGCTATTTTATGTCTTAAGTCCTTTTGGTGCTGTGTGCCTTGAAACATTAAAGTCAACTTGACATCTGCTCAGAATTAGTCACCATGCCCACTAACCTGAACTGGATGCAGTCCAGTGGAAAGCAAGCAACCTTCTGAGATCCAGGGAGATCCTGTGGTCTTCTGCTACCCCACCAACAAGGCAGGATTGTCTCTCAATAGCAGAATATACCTTTCCAAAGGCTGCCATGTTGGAAGTGTACAGTTCTACAAGCTAGCTGAGTAAATTCAGTTTTACATTCTGAAACCATATAAGGACATTATAAGAGTCTTTTTTTCTAACCCAAATTCAGTGAAAATAATGACATATAGGGTGATGGGGGGAATTAGGAATAAGCATGAGTGAAATATCCAACAGTTTCCATAGCATCTCAGCTGAACTAATTAACAGCAGTCTCACAGACTAGTTAAGTAAATGGAGGTACTCTCAGATTATTCACCAGTCTAAAACTTTGTGGTGATGGAGGAACACATTCCAAAAGGTTCAGCTACACACTTTGGCTTAAACATGTCCTTATCTACCATAATTATCTCCGTTATTTACCATCAATATTATTGCTTAATTTCTTTGGAGTTTGGACATTGCCGGTTCTTGGGAATTCTTTGCTGAAGGAACACAGGGATAATGCATCACAGGATGCAAATTTATATGAAAATAAAAGGTCATTAGAGTAGAACTACAAGTTTTATAAATGGTTACCAGCTCCATAGTAAACTGAACCTACTACATAATTGACCTTGATGAGTATCTACCATCTGTCACTAAAACAGATAACCACTGTGATTTGCTAAATAACACATCTCCCCCCATGGATTGTAAGGTGTTCATTTTAGCCAATTGAGATCTGGAGAAGTTTTGGAAATCTTGATTGATGTATATATTGTGATACTTAGTGCTATACTCTTGGTGTCCTCAAAGAATAGAACCTTGGTGTAGAATTTAGAATAACCCTGAGTCTGCAAAGTGTCCCTGAAAACATCTGGAGTCATGGAGCTCCTTCAGAGAAGCAGCAATGTTAGCAGTTTTGATGGAAGTCTCTGTGTGCTGGTATGTTAGAATACAAGACCAGAGGCTTCTTAACTGTACTTATACTCTAGGGATAGGAGAAAGCTGTGGGAGAAGTCTGCATTTTAACTTCTGTCTGTTCTCAAGCATTTTTTTCAGTTTCAGAACCAAATCAAAACTCTCAATGTAATCTTATGTGACACATTCCCAGGGAGAAATGAAGAACTAGTAAAAGGAAAGAGATGTGAGAGGCATCCTAGCAAGACATCCATAACAGGTCTGTACATAGTGTCATAGAAAACTGCAATCTCTTAGTAGAAATCTTGCTGGCAACAAAGCCATTAGGATTACTGAATTCAATTTGAGGAATACTTAAAGAGTATTTGTCCTTATTAATTTGAAAAAAAAATTAAGGAGCCTTTTATAGAGATTCTACTGCTCTTATGTTCTTAAACATTTTAAGCCTTTACCCATAAGAATTCCTTTAACTTCTTTGCAAAAAAAAATTTACTGTGAGACCAGAAAATTAACATTAGGCTTGAATTGTATTTATGGGAACATCTATGAGAGAAAATGAAGGGTTGGGCAGCATGTGAGTAGAATATTTCAGAGTACAGCTTCTGGGACTCCTATCAATTATGTTCCTATAATTGGAGATCTTGGAGGCACATTCCAGAATGGCCATAAATATATGCCTTCATGCCATTATTCCTCTTTTACAAATTTGAAAAGTGGGCATGGAGTGATTTAGCCACATGCCCAGTCTCAGAGCTGGCAAACAGAGGACCTGTGGGCTACTCAGGCAGTTTTATTTCAGCATATGTGATCTTAGCCCCCTTTTCTAGGCCCAATCATAACAATGGAGTAAAGTAGGGAAAGCAAGGGATACATCTCACAAAGATTGTCCAAAATATCCTGGTTATGGACTAAACTACAATTCCTGATCCATCTCTGTATGTTAAAGCCCAAACTTCTAATATGACTGCGTTTGGAAACAGGAGCTTTTAGGAAGTAACTGAGGTTGACTTCGGTCATAAGGGTGGAGCCCTAATTAGTAGGATTGGTGTCCTTGTAGGAAGAGAATGACGCCAGAGTGCTGGCTCTCTGATGCACAGAGGAAAGGCCGTGGGAGGACAGAAGGCAGTCATCTCAAAGCCAAAAAGGAGGGCCTCATCAGAAATCCACTCTGCGACCACCTGGACCCAGCCCTCCAGCCCTCAGAACTGTGAGAAAACAAACATCTGTTATTTAAGCCAACCGCTCTGGGGCACTTTGTTATGGCAGTGCGTGCGGATTGATACAGGCCAATCACAAAAATAAAAACAACAAAATGGAGATCCTCAAATAGAAAGGGGCTGATTACAAGTAACTTATCTTATCATCTTTGTTTTCAAAACAGAAGACAAGCTTACTTTTGAGTACCACCTGACTGCAGCAGAGGAAGTCTGCAGAAGGCAGAGTGCTCATTAGAGACAGCCCTCTTGTCCTCGTTTGAACTCCGTGTTCTTCCTTCCAGGATGACACACACAACAGTTCACCATGTGTTCTAGGCTTGCATAAAGGCCCCCCGAAAAGCCTTAAATTGGCCAAACCCTGCTCTTGGGCTAACTGGGACCCAATTTCAGCAATACTCCTAGTTGCAAGCTGATGATCTGTCTTCTGGGTTTCCATATTCCCCCTATAAACAGAAGACAAGGGAGCCTCAGCAAACTTGCCACCCAGTGCATTATATAGACGTGAATTATTGTCTGGACAGCAGATGTCTTCTCTGCAGTGAAATTCGTCAGTGCGCTTTGCAGGTCCGCCCACTCTGACAGAATGACTCTCAGGAAGCAAAGGTTGGAGGAACAGAGGGTGTTAGTCTTCTTTCCAGTACTGTAACAAATACTCCACATATAAATAGGAAAGGCTTGTTTGGGCTCACAGTTTGGCAGGTGACAGTCCGTGATGCATTGAGCCTGTCCCCAGGGTGAGGTGGTACACTGTAGTGAGGGAGCTCAGCAGAGCAAACCTGCTCACCTAATGGCTGTGGAGAGAAAGAGAGTGAGGAGGGGCTTCAGTCAGTCCTACAGTCCTCCTGGGGGACATACCCGGTAGACTAAAGACCTCCCACAAAGCCACCACCTCCTCTCAAGACCACAGGGGAACAAGCTTTACACTTGGCCTCTGGGGCCCTTGAGACTCAAGCTATAGGGAGAGAGAAGCCCTCTGACTCTAGGCCAGTCCTCAGTGGTTGTGGCCAATAGTGCAAGACTGGACTCTGGGTCCAGAAGACTGACTCCGAGGCCATCAGCATCAGTCTTTGAAGAAACACGGATGGAGCTGAATGATGTTGGGGTCATTCAGCAGGAAAGGATGTCACCACTACAGAGCTCCCACTCAGAAGCCAGCTACCCACGCTCAGCACATCAGTGTTTCTCAAAGTGACTGGACCATCATTTCCAGTATCTGTCAGTCTGCTGATTAAAAATGATTGCAACTAAGATATGTCACATATCAGAATCTGGGAGGAGGAGAGAAGGTACCCATTTTAAAAACCAAACATTCCTTCCTCGCATGCCCTCATTCTCTGTTATGAACAATAAAGCATGAGAATAATCCGTTCACAAAAGTGCAAAGGGGATGGAAAGGTGTACAATTGGTGAATGACTACAAGAACCTGGGGTCCCTGGGATCCCCTATAATGGTGCTAGGTAGTTTGTTCAGGTTTGGACAAAAGGCAACCAAAAGTCACTCACCTGGAGAACAGGGCTTGAAAGAATCAGTTGGTTAGCTGGCTCTTGTTCACATAAGTGAGTTTCAAGCAAGATCTCACATTCTCAGGAAGATTGAGTGAAAGGGAGAAAACAAAGGCTGAGGCATGACTGAACTAATTTGAAAGAAATTAGAAACTTGCTGGGCACTTTGCTGTGCAAATATCATGCCTGACCACTGATTACTATGTTTCAGTCCATAAGACTAACTTCAGGTACCTTTTGTTGCTAAGGTAAAACTCTCTGGTTACCCCCTATCTTTATGAGAAATGTTTCAATGAATAGTTAGGAAGGAACTAGAAGGTTTTCTTGAAATTCATTGTAATCAAATTAACTTCTTCACTATACTTAAATTTAGAAATCAGTAGCTAAAGAATATCTGAAAATAAAATCACATATATTATTTTATAACATATTGCTAATTAACAATTTTGCTAAATATGGCATCTTATAAATAGAAGTGAAATACTGCAGACTATTTGTGAGAAAGTTCTAAAGAAATACATAGAGACTGATACATAGCTCTAAATGTCCTCACTAGATAATAAAATATATTGAAATATATGTAACTCACATCAAGAAGCCAGGGAAGAAAAGAAAGACACATAGCAATACTTTTAGTAATAAAGTTCAAGGAAACAATGACTATAAGATCAAAATATATACATTAGAGAACCAAAAATGAATACAATAACATTTTGAAAACTCAAGTCTTTGAAAAGATGGATAAGATGGGCAAATCTCTAGCCATAAGAAATGAGAAAAAAAACTGCAAACTAACAAAATGTATTTAAGAGGAGAAGGATAATCATAAACTCAGTGGAGATTAATACAGTAATATTGCTAGTCAATAACCTGAACTAAACATATTTCTGTAAAATGTATTGAACATCAAAGTTGTGCAAGTGCAAATGGAAACTTTGATGGGACAAATAGCATTAAAACTTTGAGTAATAAAATTAATTTTAAAAATTATCTTGCATTCTGCCCTGGATGGTACCTGACTCAGATCACATCTACCAAAATTCCTGTTCATTTTCTTTTTTGCATAAGCTTGATGTCCAAGTCCTAATTAGTGGACTACAAGAAAAAAACTTCAAGTCTCTTTCTGCTTTCGACCAGAGTTTTACAAATATTAAAAAAGTCAGTTGATCCCCAGGTATCATCTGCATCATCTGCAATTCTGGCACAGAATATGGAGCACCAATGTTTCCCCGATGCCCTCTGCTCTTAGTTAGTCTTTCCAAACCCACTCTCTTGAGCCAGATGACAGTTTAACTGACCTTCCTCTAAGGCCACACTGTGTCCCTCTTTCTACTTCAGTCACCGGAAACTTCAATTATTCCTTTTCATAGAGAAGTAAATGGGTCATTTTATCACATGCGCTGAAACAAAATATTTTAAGTGCACATCTATTTCTGAATATACATATTTATTATCTTTTCCTCTACATAGGATTTGAGACATAGGTTAGACTTAGATGTCAGTTACAATAGCAACAGAAACAAAGCTTTGTCTTCCCCAGGTCATAAAGTCTCTGAGAAGGAAAATGAAAGACACTTATTAGCTTTGAGGTCTTGGGCCAATTATGTAACTTTGAACATTGTCAACAAAATGCAAATTACTCCTCTCTCACAGAATAATCTAGTGCATGTACATAGACAGTCTAGTGTTCAAGCAATGGCAGCTCTTATAATTAACTTCTGCACAAGGGAGTAAAGGTCATGATCACACTTGATCATCTTTTCTTTGTGATCTACAAACCAGAGTCCCAAGATGGACAGAGAAGCCTTCACTCTGTATTCCCTCAGGTACTTCCGTGCCCATGCCTTCACGGGACCTTATTTAGGGCAGTTTTCTCCCTTAAGTGTCTTGGTCTTAGAATATTAAAACAAAGATACCATTGGTTTCTTCCCCAGAAGGCTCATCCAATTTGGGACTTGATGTCATGAAATTGTCCATGTATACATACAAAGTAAGCCATTCCAATCTCCATAAAACATATTTCTGTCTATTCTTTTCAAATATTTTAAGCTGATGTAGCTGGAGAGGTCAATTTATGATGGACTACATTCCATGTAACCAATGCTTCATATTTGGGAAGCATTTTTTTCAAATCCCAACTGAGTGCTACCTAAATGGCAAGGAAATCCAGCAATAAAATTCAGGAGCTCGAGATGTCCAGAGCCATGTCCCATGCTAGAGAATTGCCATTCAGACACCATTAGCTGGAGGAGTAGAGACAACCAAGAAGCAGAAGCTGGGCCTCACTTACGCAGGGGGACTTGTGCCTTTTCAAAGTCCCTCTTCCTCTTCCATAGCCTCCAAGGTTTGAGGTACTGGAGTCTGAGAGATAAGAGGGCTTGCTGAGAGCATGCCAAGCCCCTCCATTGAAAACACTTCCCACCAGTTTCAGTAATAAAAAATGACAGAAGAGTTATATAGTCGGTACTGATGGCAGCAAGGTGGTTGGGATCCAGCCAAGAAAGGGATTTCACATAGTAGACTTGAAAGCAATGATTAAGACTAAAATTAAAAATTTAATGTTTATATCCCCAAAGTAATTCAGATGTCACCATAAGCCAGTTGATGCTATAATCACTATTACTATTCTAATAAATTCTGTGTGCTGATATGGGTAATGCTTGCATGCAGGATCCAGAAATGTTCATCAACTGTAACATAAAATTCCACAAAAGAAGCAGAAGTTGGAGTAGATGGAAATATGTCAATATTCTTCAAGAAGTTACATTTGGATAGTAGAATTTTTATGTGATTTTTTTTTCTCTTTTTCTCCATTGACCACATATTTGATGAAATGGTTTTATTGATTTATAAGTTAAAATAAAAATTATGTAAGCCACACAAATGATTTTAGATTATTTAATCATGTCCCTTGCCTCACTTCATGTAACTGCTATAAACCTTTAATCCTCATGTTTTACTCAATTTCCATAACTTTATTCTATTTTCTACTTTGGGTATCCTATTCCGATTTCAACCCTAGAATTTTCCTTGGAGATTATATAGAACCTATTCTTATCTATTCTTGCAAACTCCTCAAATTCATCCCACACACATCAAAAGAAAAATAATTTAAGGCCCAAATTTGAGCTTTCAATCATGACCATGCTCCCTCTCAAAAATCTGTCAATAGCACGAACCTGATAATAGTTCTCTTCAAACATTATGGAGCCCTTTATCTTTATACCTACCATGCCAGCAAAACACAAACCCTCTTTCTGGGAATACCCTCAGCCTTCTCTTCCTTCCAACAAGATCTCTTCATTTAAAAAATATTTTTAATTGAAAACAATTTTACATACCTACAGGATACAATGTAAATTTTTGATACATGTTTACATTATGGGATGATTAAATCCAATCATACTTATCAATTGTTTTGGGTTGAGAACATTGAAAACCTAATCTTGAAGATATCTTTAAATATCCATAGCATTCTATAGTGATAAGATGTTTTTGCTGGTGTTCTGTGTTGTCCCTCCTGCCTAGCTGAAGCCATGTGCCCTCTGATCAAACCTCCCCAGAAGGATGGTCACCAGGGGACACTTGTGTATTCTCCTGAGGACTGAGCTCATCCAGGAAGCCTGTCCCGAGTCTCCAACGATTGTTTAAGTGCTCATGCTTTGTGCTCCCATTTTCTCATTAAAATTTCATAGAATTATAATTTTCTGTTTATTTCTTCTTCCACTTGATGATGACCAATTTGAGAGCAGAAACCATGTCTTACTCCTCTCTATCTCTCTACTGCTTAGACCACTGCCTGGTGTGTAATGACTTTGGCTTTTAAGATGAATGAGTTAAATGATTAAATACCTAAATACCATTTGGAAGGTACATTCATCCAAACTGCTATACATTTAGTTGAGTGCTATCTTAAAGCTCATGTATTGATTTGTTATCCACCAAAGATCTCATAATAAATTTGGTTATAAATGCACTGTTAAACAAAGAGAAAAACACACATGACAGCAAAGTCCTTCTGTGCCAGGTAGGAACACTGGAGATGATTCAAATCTGTAATGGTCCCTTAGGTGACCTATGCTGGGGACACTCATCACTCACAGGTTCCTTCTAAACCCTGACACCCGATATGTTGATCTGAACCAAGGAAAGATAAATGATCTTCTCCCACCCTCTCTCACCTTTGCGGCCCATTTGCTTCTGCTCTGGTTAGTTTTACTTCTCCCAGGCTGAAGACCATCCTCCCCTTCTAGTGGGTGTGACTTAATCACAAAAGAAATGCTATCACAGGGGCTTTTCTTATCCTCTGGGCTGCACCTCCTGTGCCTGGTCCTGATACTGCCCTCTGTGTCTGACTTCTCTTCTTTCCTCTCCTTTACCAAAACAGATGGACGTACTTAATAGTGTGTGTGAATCCACAGTTCTTCCCAAGCAATCACTGCCAATCAGGCCTTATTGCATGGTTTTCGATGGCAATTTTTCCTAAACCATTCATTTTCCCATGTAATTTTTTCTTGATCCCTGGTGTGTGTCATCTATTTCCAAATACAGTACAATGTAAGTGAGGGCAGAGATTGTAGCCTACTATTGCCCCCCCACCATAGTGTATTCATTCAACAAGTGTCTTTCTGTTTTTAAGAAAACATGTTTTGTGTATCAACCATAGGATAGATTTCTGGGTACAGAGATTAATCATTTAGCGGGGGGAGAACTTGTAAACAAATGTACAATGTCTTAGTGTGGGTTTCCCCAAATACCAAATCATGAGACAAGAGCTTATTTGGGGAAGTGATTTCAAGGCAGAAAAGCGGGGACTGTAAAGCAGGAAACAGCAGAGGCCAATTCCTGGACATGTTCCTGAAATGGTTACTGTGGGGTCATTTCCAATGGGAACCCTCCGAAAAGCCATGGCCAGAGGGTCTCAGAATCGTCCACCTCAGCCACTGAGTCAGGGTGCACGAGTCCTTCAATTCCCTGTCCAGGCCCCCTCCCACCTCCCTCTATGTCTTACTTCAGGACAGCTGAGTAGGTCTCTGCAGAGAGCTGCCAGTGAGGAAGTAAGAACTGATGGACACAGCTGAGGTGCAGCCATAGTAAGTCAGGTCACATTTGCCTCGTGGTGGCCACACAAAGCAGAGTACAAAGGTGGGTGAGAGAAAGAGACCCTGGGTATGAAGGATGGGGAGCTCCAGCACTCACAGCAGCGTCCCTGGTTTTCAGGGGGTGGGCAAATGAGCTGTTCAGCCTCCTCAGAAGGAGGAGAGGCAGGAGCAGCAGTGGAGATGGAGTGATATTGAGTTGCACAAAATACTGGCTTCAACCTCAATGAATTACTACAGCACAGAATGAAAAGCTCTGGCAAAGTCAATGAATAAAAAGGAGAGATTTTCCTATTTCCCTTCTTCAGCATCTCACTTACAGGAATAATTTCATTCTGACTCTGCTTAATGAGTTTTATGACCCTGGACAAGTGAATAACTTGGCGGGGCTCCAATTCCTTCATTTATAAAATGAGATGATCACTGAGCTCTTCTCCAGCTCCCGCATTAGAGTCCCCGAATCTACATGCGCACAATGTGCCAGAAACCCTCCCGCATCTCCAGAAGTATGCAGCTCTTCATTACCACACATGGCTGTCCTGTGAGATCCTATCCTAGAATTTTTTCCAGTGATGAAGAAACCCACTAAGCTTTATTTTCATTTGTTTGGTTCTATATGCTGAGTATAATGACATATAAATGGCTTTGGATTTCTGGATTATAGAAAAAAATATATATGAAGAATACCCTGAAATCATTTACAAGGATTACATGAAAATCTCAGCATGTGTGCCTTGGGAAATACTGACCTATAGCTGCATAATCGGAAATTTCCAGAGCTTCCTGTCAGGATTACAGAAGCCCTGAGCTCCTTCACAGCCTCCAAGCTTTGAAAGACCAGCTCTGCTTGACCCCCTCCTACCCACTCCATCCTTCCCAGTTCTGCAGCTCTGGCTTTTGCCAGCTCCTTGGGCTTGCTTAGCCCAGTGTCTTCACATTCATGCTCCTCCTGCATGGAAAGACTGACCTGCTCCTCCATGTGGTCCCTTCTCTGCACTCACACCTCAGAGAAAACCTCACATCCTTGTAGAAAGAGCCCTAACCCCCCAGGTTACATTTGCTCCATCCTCTCTCTGTTTCTTTCTACTATTTGCATCCCAGAACTATCACCACTAGAATTTTCTTTAGTTTATGTAGTGTGTGTTTAGTTACATATTTATATATTGTCTGTCCCTAATAGAAGGTTAAATTGATTCTTCCTTGAATCTCCAGTTCCGAAGAGAATAATTACACCATAATAAATGCAGGATAAATATTTGTTGGCCAAATAAGTGATTACTGAATGGCACTTGGTCAACATTCAGAAACAGAGAACAAACACTGACTCTAAACTGGAATTCTTAAAACAGTTTCTCATGTGAGATTATTTAACCTGAATAATAATATCTGTCAACTTTACAAGTTGTTGCTTTATGTTTGATTCCATGCCTAACTGACTGAGACCTTTTCTTTCAAGGGTATTCTAGAAGAACACATTCATTCTTTCATGTTTTATGTTTAGAGCTGGAAGCCAGCTTCATCCTCATTCACTGTTAACTTTGTCCAAACACCTTCACTTCCCTGTACCTCGCTTTCCTCACCTGTAAAACATAGGCAGCACTCTAAGGGACATAGGAAGTGGGCACACAGTGACTGCTGAGCCAGTCCTAGGTGGTCTGTTCACTGTGTATTCTTTGTTCTCTCCTAAGAACTCAGGGTATTCCTAACCATCCTCAGAGGTGGCAAACGCCAGCTCTTCTCTGAAGTCTTCACTTGTGTCCCCGTTTCCTTCTCCTTTCCCGATCACATCACCTGTGACATGAATATTTCTCCTGTTGTCTGCTTACCAAACACCCCAGCACCTGCTTTTATGTTTGGTTGGTTCAGTAACACACACTATAGAATCATGAGTTTTACTTATACTGTCTTAGTTTTGCCTAATTTATAAATAAACTTCTTTTTTCAAAATAAATAGAATTAATTCACATTGTTATATTTAAAATAGCAACTTAAAATGTTTGACTAAAACAATCCACTTTTACAATCATTAGTGGTCTCCATGAATACAAAGGAAAATATCATGTCTATTTTTTCATGTCAATTGTCTTTTGATTTTATAATTCTTCTAAAACTCTCATTCTTATTTGACTATCATTGATTTATTAGAATTCAAAAAGATTTTTGAAAGAAAAGTGATTAAAGTTAATGAAAAAGCCTGTATAACCAATCTTAAATGACTGTACATATGCTGTATCTTAGAAGACTTATAACTTTGGAAGTACAGTAAATTCAACATCTTCCAGGATATTTCTTGGTAAATTTGAAGGAGTTTATATAAAAAATAAAGCATGGAGCCAAATATTATATACAAGTCATAATTCAAATAGATTTTTTATTTAGAGTCAGTAATTTCTTACTAAGAATTTTTATGCTTCATTTTCTAATAATGGAAATATGTATACTTCGAAGAAACTCCCAATACATTTAGAAGCTGAACAGAAGTAATATCTGTATTTCCTGTAAGTCATCTTTTCTGTTTCCTGTAGTAACAGATCTAACCCTTAGCCTTGTCCCAAGCCCCCAGGGTATACACCTCCAAGATAAAAAAGTATTAGTTTCTATTTTCCTATTTTCAACATCAACCCCTTCCAGGGCTTGGCTTAGTGGAGTAAGGAGTGTAAAGTATATTTGATTATATATACGTGCCCCTGAGTCCCACTCCTCTCACTCAGTAGCCAGGGCCACCAGAGACTGACTGACCGTGTACATATGCAGGCCCTCAGTAGGCTGATTGACATCTTCTGCTTTTTTCTCTCTTAATGTAAAAATTGGAACAAATCATATTGCATGTATTTATGATTATGTCAAAATGAATCCTAATGTTATATATAGCTGATATGAATCAATTGTTTTTTTAAAAAGCCCCCAGACCTCAACTGGCTCTTCATAGCTGCTCAACAAGGGACCTTTCCTTTCCCTTTTGTGATTCCCTAACATCTCCAACCTATCGTTTTCTTATTTTTATCCTGTATATATCCAGGGGCACGTCTACCCATCCCCCCACACACAAAGTAAGCTATACCAAATTTTTTAAGTCAATGATAAAAAGAAAATCTTAAATTGCACAGACAAAAAAAAAGTATATATATATAAAGATACAAAGATATCGACAATAGCAGATTTCTTAGTGGAAACAAAGAAAACAGAAAACAGGAAGCAAAATCTTAAAAGTGCTAAAAGAAAGCACACAAGCAGAACCATTAAAAATACTCTATGAATCTAAGGATGAAAATAAAAGAGCAAAAACTGAATAAAGAACCCCTTCAGACAAGATAGGAAACAAGTATAGGAGAGTATAATTAAGCTCTGCCGTATCAATATTCATGTGAAATATAAACGGTGTACACATTCCTATTAAAAGACAGCATGATTGGGTAAAGAAGCAAGACCCAACTTTATGCTGCCAACAGAAAGCTGTTGTTGTTTTTTTAAATATAAAAAAATAAGAATTCATACCCCATTTGAATCAATTGTATGATATGTCAAGATCATTGTAATGTTTTGAGCAACTAATAAAAAAATTTAAAAAAAAATCATGGCATTTGCAGGTAAATGGATGGAGTTGGATCATATCATGCTTAGTGAAGTAAGCCAATCCCCCCAAAAACAAAGGCTAAATGTTCTCTATGATAAGTGGATGCTGATCCATAATGGAAGAGGCATGGGAAAATGGAGGAACTGGGACTGAGCAAAGGGGAGGGAGAGGTGGGGAGGGGGTATGGGGGCAGGAAAGTGGTGAAATGAGATGGACATAATTACCCTAGGTACATGTACGACTGCACATATGGTGTAACTCTATATTGTGTACAACCAGAGAAATGAAAAGTCATGTTCTATTTGTGTACAATGAATTGAAAAGATTTCTGCTGTCATGTATAACTGATTAGAATTAATTAAAAAGTATATTGAAATGTTAAAAAATATATAAAATGTTTCAAAAAGGGGTAAAAGTAAAAGATGGAAAAAAAGATACAGTCTGTTAACATGAGCCCTATGCAATGACAGAGAATGGTTCTAGTAATGTCTGGTAAAATGCATATCTGAGGGGGAAAAAATACAATGAAGACAAAGCAAGTCATTCTGAATTGTTAAAAGGATCAATACATCAAAAGGACATTTAAAAAATTCAATGTTTTTGCACCTAATAATAGAGTTTCAGAGTTCATAAAGCAAACATTGATAGATCTGGAAGGGGAAATAGAAAAATACAGAATTATAGTTGGAGGCTTCCACAACTCTTTCTCAATAATTATAGAACAAATCAACACAGACATAGAAACACTGACCTCCTTATCAACCAGCCTGACACCGTCACAAGCAACACAGAACACGGATCTTTTGCAGTATGTTCAGAAGAGTTCAGAGAGGGGTCCATAAAAGCAGTGTCTAAGGGAAAGGAGCGTCTTTCAAATTAAGGTTCACGAGCAAAACCTCCTCCAGTGAACTGAAGCAACTGCTTCTTGGCCGCTTACTGCATAATATTTTCAAATATTTGCCTTAGTCTTTCCTATCATCGCTGATGTGATTGCACCATATTCCCTGCCATCTATGCCACTGCCCCCAGTAGGAATCATGGCCCACACCCTTTGTGCTTCTCCAGCGCTTTTTTAAATTACCATGATATAAAACTTGGACTGGTGGAGTCTTCTAAACTGAACTATCCCAGGGAAGACCCTTCCCCATCTCCTTCCTACGTCCAAGCCAGTGGTGACCTCTCAGTCCTCATCTTTCTTGCACTCCTAGCAGCGATGACTGACACAGTGATTCTCCTTCTCCCTTGAGACACTTTCTGTTCACCTGGCTCTGGGGACAAGATATTCCCTGCACTCCTACCACGGCACTGGCCCCTGCTTCTCACTTTTCAAGTGGAGATAAAGGACTCCAGGGGTGACAAGCTTCTAGGTATGACAGCCCTATTTCCCAGCTCAATTCTTTGAGCATCTTTGATTCTATTTGTTTTCATCCCTTTCACCATCTCTTCCAGCTTTGCACACAGGGTGTGTGTGTGTGTGTGTGCCGATAACCCCACAACTATATCTGCAGCACAGACCTCCCCTGAACCACACCTGCCACTTACATGTCTAAGGGCCTAGCCTGATCTAAGGTGAGCCCCGAGTCTTTCTCCCAACCTTATTCTGACACAGATATTCACATTCCAGTAAAGGTGACGCCATCCCTCCAGTGGCTCAACTGAAACCCCTGGAGTAATTTCTGACTCTGCTCCTTTGTTTCTATCATGCAGTTCATCAGCAGACCCGGTCCAAACCCACACAGTTCACACCTCCGCCATTCCTAGCACCCTGGCCGGATCGCCATCACCTTCTCAACCCCCACTAGTCCATGGTCTGCTCTCCTCAGTGCCTTCTCAACATGGGGCTACAGTGCCCCTCGTGTTCAAACCTGCTCCTAGCTTCACATCTCACTCAGATACCAGGCAAGGGCCCCCCAAAGGCCAACAGGGTCTTCCATGATTCACTGAACCTGTGCAAACCCACTGCTGGTACTCATCCTTCCTCGTTCACTCTGATCCGCCACGGTGTCCTCACTACTGCTCAAACATCCCACACCAAACCCTTTCTACCTGCAATGCCCTCCTCCGGGAATGCTCCTGTCCCAGTTATCCACATGGCTCACTCTCTGACTCCTGCCAGGTCTGGACTCTTGGTATCTTCCCAGGTAGCCCTCCTGGTACTCTCAGAAAGTGAGTCTTCTCTGGTCGTTTAATCTCCCTTCTGACTTTATTTCTTCCCACAAAACTTACCACCTCATAGCTTATCACATATTTGAGTCATTCAATTAATTTATTGAGCCTCTCTATTCACTAGAATGTAAATTCCAGAGGGTGGGTATCTCTGTGTTTTGCTCACCAAACAGTGCACAGATACAGACAAGGCCCTCAAAAAACATTTGTAGAAATCACAAAATAGGAAACAAGTGAATGAGTACCTATTTCCCAGTACCTCACCCCATTCCTCAATAGATAACACAGCAAATATTTATCCACATGAAAAGAAGTTCAGGAGAATAGGGTTAAGTCACAATGAGAAAAAGGACAGTAAAGATGAATGGAGAAGGACAAAAGCAATATACAATTATTCTCTTTTCTGGTCTTCATGTCTGATTTAGGAAAAGGAGAATTGCTCTGGACAGCTCATGCTATTCTTTATTTTAGCACAAGGGTCGAATTTTCCTTTTCATTTTTCAAGCTCCCTGACACCTACTTTCTTGGTTTGTAAATAACAATGATCCACCCGTTATTTGGCTTCTGTCAGCCACCCTGACCTTTGTTCCAATCTTATTTTGCTGTTGACCTAGCTACCAGGCTGAGAAGACATTCACATTTAAATCTCTGTTAAACAAGTCAAAAAGACTATGCCAGCTTCTTTCAGAAGAGATTGTATTTTGTTCTTAAGGAATAAAACTGAAAACTGCTTAAATGGTATTGGAGACATAACTATTGTTTCTTTTTACCTTTATATATGATTCTACTTCTGCTGAATTATGTCAGAAACATTTTCAAATATTTTTTTCTCACTTCACAAAAGTCAGGATTTTTAATAGAATAAAATTTTCAGGATTTTACTAGCATAAAACTGATGGGAGTTCAGCTGTGCTCATTCTCCAGGGTTTGTAGACTATCATGTTATTAACACAAATGTTCCTCCTCTTTTTAGAGGCACATTGTATGCAGACCTCTTGCTTCATCTATAACTAGATAGACACTGGAACTTCTATTATTAGCACCTCTTCACTTGGCAGGAGTTTGAAGACACTAAGCATTAACGAAAGTTATTAGTCAGTTGCCAGTCATTTCTTCAGCAGAGTTTGTGCCCTTAAGGCGCTAATGATCCAAAGCACATCTGGGGGAACTGATGAGGATCCTCTGAAACATTGCTGTTAAACTGTGGAGTGATACTGTTACCCACATACAAGGGGTCTCGAACCTGCTCCCCTTTCCACCTCCTTTGAGACATGTAGTTTATTTCTGCTGAGGCTGGAATCAGAGACCACACTAATCAAGGTAAGAAACAGTGGAAAAGCAAACCGCTATTTGAGTGTATTTTCTGCTAACATAAGGAATCAAACGACAATTTATGCTCACTGAACACCAGAAGAGTAAGTGAACCACCCTTGGCACCCACCATGCATTCATGCTGAGGATGCACAGCCAAACTTCCAAATTCAAACAAGGTTTAACAGAGCTGAAGACAGCTTTGAGACTGAGTTTAATAAGTTCCCTAAAGGGGACAGATAGAGACAGTCGGTAGTGAGCAATAACCAGGTTGCAGAGAGGATCCTGCCATTGCAGAGGGTGTTCCCATGAGGGATTGACCTCCTGCTGACTGTCTTCTCTGAGAGTCTAACTCCTGACATTGTCAAACTGAGGTCTTCAGCTTAGGAGATTCTGCAGATCATGAAGCTGCCTGCTTTCTACTGTTTTGAGCTTTTGACGATCAACTTGAGAAGAGCAGGTAGGTGACTGGATGTGGCCACCCCAGAAAGGAGGACCTGGCACTATTTACAAAGAGACTTCCATTTTTGCTGTCACTGTGAATCCTCTATGTCTGAATGGCAGGGTGTGTCCGGGTTGCCCTGGGGTGTTCCCTGCCATGCTCCAGTCTCCTGAACCAAGCTCCCTTATTGACACTTCTAGGTAGTTTCAGTCCATGGAAAATCTTGATGGAGGAGCGGAGAAGCTCCCGTGTCCAGTGTCCCTCCCACCCCTCTGCCAGCCTTCCTGACCTCCAGCACACACTGTCTGGGAACTCCCTTCAAGTGCTACTCCCAGGAACCAACTCTGTGTCTGTTAGGGTCTGTAAACAAGTCAAGATGGCGCCTGGCATTTTGCAGAGGGAGTGGTTTGTGAAGTAACGCCAGCGAGCCATTAAGTGTGGAGATTCCTTATTGGTTGACTGCTGTATCTAGTTTATGTTAATTAAGATAAGCTGTGTGGAATGTATATATACCCCTCCTGTCCTACAATAAACGGCTCCCACTCCTACTGTATCAATGTATACAAGTTGTTCGTCACCCCCGCCCCCGTTTTTTTTGCTGCAGCCGGACTGCGGCATGTGTCTCTGCTCTAGCCAGTCTGCCCCAACTTCTACGCTCTGATAATGCCACCTTTTCTTGTTCCTCCATTTCTTGGCCATCTGGGTCAGCCCACTTGGCTTTGTTTGACTTGCCAGGTCTTTTGTCACCTGTGTAACCCATTTCTTGTATGAAATTGTTTAACTTGAAAAAAGCTGATTTCATTTATGTTTTGTTATGGGTCCTGATGGACTCACAGGTTGCCCATGAGTTGTATCTCTTCAACCTCCTTTTGATTGCTTTTATTAGGCTACAGAGTACTAAATAGACCCTACTGGTTTTCTCAATCTGGGGAGTTAGAATCTTTGCTTTCTATAGGTTTTGGTTTGTTTGTTTGTTTGTTTTGTTTTTTTTTGTTTCTCTCTCACTCCCTCAGATTTTGGGTTTGTTTGTTTTTTGTTTTTTTAAATATCTTCTTAGGTATTTTCTAAGATTTGAGAGTACTTGAAAGGGAGCATTAGCCTGAGGCTCCATTTACCTGGACAAAGAACAAAGTCTTGGAAATGTCATTAATCAGACTTACCCACTTTCCATAACGACCATTCTTCATTTTTAATCAATCATATGAGAAGGACTTCTATCCTAAAATAACCACTTCCATGTTTAACATAATTTCTTTCTTTCCTATCTTATAAAGTAAGAAATCCATGTGGGTGAACTTTGTTGATTTCCTTCTCCTCCTCTACAAGGGGCTCCTGCCCAGCCTCAGCTCAGGCTCTCCACCCCTCCCTGCCCAGGCTGATCGCTTTGGGCATGGAATTCCTCTGCTCCCAGCGTCGGTGCAGCCCTCTCCCTCTTCTTTTTTTAATTCTTCCCTTCAGCATAAGAAAATTCCACTCTTTCCATCTTTATGCAAATTGCTTACCTTCTGTTATGGATCCCCTTTGTTCTCTTTCCTTTCATATCCACACTTTATAAAAAATTATTTAAAGTGGTACTTTCTAATCTGTTGCCTCTTGTTCATTGTAATCTGGTTTATGGTTCCTCTCTCCACTAAATTTCATGTTTCTTGGGTTTTTAGTTACCTGCTCATTAATGTCTTTGTAAATATTTTTTCTGCCTGAACAGTGTTGAATGAATACCTTAGATGATTCCACTGTTTCCTTTCTTTAATCTGTATGACAGCATCCTTTCTTGATTCTCAGACTCCTTCCTAAATTCTTCATATCTTCTCTGTTTGCTCTCTGAGTATCCGTAAGTGCTGGTTTCTTCCTGTGTCATTGTCAAAGATTTGTTCACCTACTTTCCCAGGCAAAATGGTGCACTTGAAATTGCCATCTTTAGAGTTATACCACTGGGTCAATCCTGCATTTTCCAGTGGATATATCAAGAAAACTGCATACCAATAAGTAAAAAATCAACATTTTTAGAAATGCTCTAAAGAATGTTTCTCTAGTCAGGAAAGATGGAGCAGCAATGGACAAAGAGGGTGTTATAAAGGGAGCAATGACTGCCATGCACCATTTCTAAAACTGTGTTAATGTCACTTTTTTTTTTTAATGAGGCAGGCATTCACATCTTTTGCAGTATTGTTGGACAGATGCCAGGCTGAGAAATTGCAGATGATGGCACTGTCTCAAGAGGCCTCTTGTATAAATTTTCACTAAGGCACACTCATCTACAAGGACTCTCTAGTAACCTGGGTGGGCAGGAGTAACAACAGTCTGCTGTGTTGAAACTCAGATAAGCCAGTTTAAGTAAAAAGGAAAAGACAGGCCCCGGGGCAAGGTAGTGCTATGCAAAGCCCCAAGCTAGGCTCACTGAGCCTCAGAACTTGAGGGCAACATGCCTGCAGTGGGGTAGTAAACACCCCATGATGAGACACCAAATAGGATTATTGTTCCAGGCCACTGGTTGAGATGAAAAGAAGAAAATATTTTTAAAGTTTTGTAGAATAATAATGGAAATTCTTTAAAATATATACATCTTCTTCCCACCAATTTCATTAAGAGGAAGGGATAAACCATTAAAAATTTAGAATATTCATTTGCCTTATAAAAAAATTTGTTACCATTTACAAATAATAAGGCTATAACTAATCCAATTTTCAAAGACAAACTCCTATTTTCAGAAAATAATTGAATTTGTGCTATATTATATCCACAGAACTAGCGTTTGTTTTTCTTAAAGGTGTAATTAGTGATAGGAAAATGAGGAGACAGTTGAATTTTATCCAAGACTCATAAGAAAAGTTTAGTCACAAAATGTCCAGTGCCATCCAGCTTCCATCTGTAGAGAAGAGAATATCTTGCTTTTATTTCTTTAAGAGTTTTACAGTCATACATAGTAGTTGCGTTCATCCTGACAAAATCATACATCCATGGAAGTTGATTCCAGTTCAGTCCCTGTTGGGAGTCACCCCGGCTCCAAAGACTAACTTCCCCATCCCCCAAGAAGAGCCGTCCAATGGTGAGCCCTGCTGGCTCACATGATCCTGCTGTCCAATGGTGAGCCCTGCTGGCTCACATGATCTTTACCCACCAATTAGAACGCACCCCAAACCAGCTGCCAAAAAAAACATTAAATTGTTAAACTGTTTCAACTGTCAAACCACCCCCGGCTCTATAAATATGCAGAGCTGCCTCAATAAAGGGGCATTTTTTCTCTGACTGCAAGCCTTCATTGTTCTTTCATTGGTGCCGAGACCTGGGATAGGGGAATTCCTCGCTGCTGGAGGGCCCCTTCTCAAGGCTTGCTGTCCTTGTCCACTCTTTGGAGCGCTGCTTACAACACCAGATCTTTAGTAGGTGAGTTCCCCTATTGGGTATCCAACTTCAGACGGGCTACGCAGGGACTTTGACCATGATCGTCCAGCAAACCTCTGATGCCCAATCTGGAGGAGAGAATGCACCCCACCATGACCTTCATGGTCACGGTGGAGTCTCTGGAACCCAGCTCATGAGTGGGAGGTCCTAAGGGGTGGAAGAACAGGCACTCCTCTCTCTCTCTCTCTCTCTCTCTCACCACCCTTGTCCCTCTCCTGGCCTAAATAAACCTAAAAGCCTGGTGCCAGGTTGTCCGTGACTTCCGGCCATTCTGGGCCTGCCGGCTGGACTCTCGGGTGACGACTTGACTGTCCTCCCAGCCCTGACTCTCTTGAGTCATATTGGTTGAGCTCCCTTGCGGGGATGCCTGTGAGGAGGCTCATCCAATTCTGTTCTGGTCTGGAATCTTCCTACCCTCACACTTCCTTCTTAGGGACCATTATGGGGGCCTCTTCTTCCCTCCCTGCAGACTCCCCCTTAAAATGCCTCCTGGCTAACCTGGATCGGCTATCCCTCACTCCTGATATAAATCCCAAGACTCTCATGAAATTCTGTACACAAGATTGGCCTTACTATAAATTGGACAATCAAAGTCAATGGCCACCAGGAGGATCCCTAGATCCCGCAATTCTCAGAGATCTGTTTAACTTCTGTGAGCGCTCGAAAAAGTGGAAGGACCTATGCTCTTACCTTAATGACCCTACTGACTCTCCTTTTGAACCGGCAGATGAACCCCTCCCTACCGACCTCCCCTGTCGGCTCCCCCTGCTCCCCCTGACACCTTTAGTCCCTCCCAAACTAGGTCCCCTTCCCTAGTCCCACAAACCATGGCCCCTTTAAGAGAGGTTGCTGGACCTGAGGGCATTATCCAGGTACATGTCCCGTTCTCTATGAATGACCTCATGCAACTAGAGCAAAGGTTGGGCTCATTCACTACAGATTCCACCACTTACATTAGAGAGTTTCAATGGGTCCTCCAGGATTATAGCCTCACTCACCATTATATATATATGTTATTGGCTAACACTCTCCTTCTTGAGGAACGTACCAGAGTCTGGGAACTTTCCAGAGCCCATGCAGATGAAACTCACCTAGTTAATCCCAATCACCCTCCAGGGCCACTTGCTGCCCCAGATCAAACTCCTGACTGGGATTATAATACACAAACTGGCATACAGAGTAGGGACCGATTCTCTGCATGTATTATTGCTGGGCTCAAAAAAGCAGCACGTAAGGCTGTCAATTTCCAAAAATTACAAGAGATTATTCAAAAGCGAGAGGAGACCCCATCAGAATTTCTGGATCGGCTTACGAAAGCCCTTCAGCAGTATACTAACCCAGATCCCGAAACCCCAGATGGCCGTCATGTCCTTATGACATATTTCCTCTCACAGAGCTACCCTGACATCCGGGCCAAACTAAAAAAGCTCGAACAAGGCCCTGCCACCCCCCAGACTGAGATCTTGGCAGTAGCCTTTAAGGTTTTTCACAACCGGGATGAGGAAATTGAGCGCTGCAAGCACAGGGCCGAACACAATAAATTTCAAATGCTCGCCCAGGTGCTGAAAGGTGCTTCCTCAGGTCGCCGCCCATCACCGAAAACCCCCCGGGTGCCTGCTTCAAGTGTGGTGAGGAGGGACATTGGGCCAAGGCATGCCCCGCACCACGCACTCCACGTAACCCATGCCCTAAATGTCAACAACAAGGTCACTGGGGTTCTGACTGTCCTGGATTCTGTAGGAAGCCTATAGTCAGGGAAACCTCTGACCTTCTGGGCATAGCAATTGAAGATTGACGGAGCCTTGTGTCCTTGTCCCCGAACGTAATGATTAATAAACAAGAACCCAGGGTGTGGATTCAGGTGGATGGGCGCAGGTTGACTTTCTCCTTTTTTAAATTTTTTTATTGGTTGTTCAAAACATTACAAAGATCTTGACATATCATATTTCACACATTCGATTCAAGTGGGTTATGAACTCCCATTTTTCCCCGTATACAGATTGCAGAATCACATCGGTTACACATCCACATTTTTACATAATGCCATACTAGTGACTGTTGTATTCTGCTACCTTTCCTATCCTCTACTATCCCCCCTCCCCTCCCCTCCCATCTTCTCTCTCTACCCCATCTGCTGTAATTCAATTCCCTCCCTTGTTTTTTTTCCCTTTCCCATCACATCCTCTTATATGTAATTTTGTATAACCCTGAGGGTCTCCTTCCATTTCCATGCAATTTCCCTTCTCTCTCCCTTTCCCTCCCACCTCTCATCCCTGTTTGATGTTAATCTTTTCCTCATGCTCTTCCTCCCTGCTCTGTTCTTAGTTGCTTTCCTTATATCAAAGAAGACATTTGGCATTTGTTTTTTAGGGATTGGCTAGCTTCACTTAGCATGATCTGCTCTAATGCCATCCATTTCCCTGCAAATTCCATGATTTTGTCATTTTTTAGTGCTGCGTAGTACTCCATTGTGTATAAATGCCACATTTTTTTTTTATCCATTCATCTATTGAAGGACATTTAGGTTGGTTCCACAGTCTAGCTATTGTGAATTGTGTTACTATGAACATCGATGTGGCAGTATCCCTATAGTACGCTCTTTTAAGGTCTTTAGGGAATAGTCCAAGAAGGGCAATAGCTGGGTCAAATGGTGGTTCCATTCCCAGCTTTCCCAGGAATCTCCATACTGCTTTACAAATTGGCCACACCAATTTGCAGTCCCACCAGCAATGTACCAGTGTACCCTTTTCCCCACATCCTCGCCAGCACTTGTTGTTGTTTGACTTCATAATGGCTGCCAAACTTACTGGAGTGAGATGGTATCTTAGGGTGGTTTTGATTTGCATTTCTCTGACTGCTAGAGATGGTGAGCATTTTTTCATGTACTTGTTGATTGATTGTATGTCCTCCTCTGAGAAGTGTCTGTTCAGGTCCTTGGCCCATTTGTTGATTGGGTTATTTGTTATCTTATTGTCTAATTTTTTGAGTTCTTTGTATACTCTGGATATTAGGGCTCTATCTGAAGTGTGAGGAGTAAAGATTTGTTCCCAGGATGTAGGCTCCCTATTTACCTCTCTTATTGTTTCTTTTGCTGAGAAAAAACTTTTTAGTTTGAGTAAGTCCCATTTGTTGATTCTAGTTATTAACTTTTGTGCTATGGGTGTCCTATTGAGGAATTTGGAGCCCGACCCCACAGTATGTAGATCGTAGCCAACTTTTTCTTCTATCAGACGGCGTGTCTCTGATTTGATATCAAGCTCCTTGATCCATTTTGAATTAACTTTTGTGCATGGCGAGAGAAAGGGATTCAGTTTCATTTTGTTGCATATGGATTTCCAGTTTTCCCAGCACCATTTGTTGAAGATGCTATCCTTCCTCCATTGCATGCTTTTAGCCCCTTTATCAAATATAAGATAGTTGTAGTTTTGTGGATTGGTTTCTGTGTCCTCTATTCTGTACCATTGGTCCACCCGCCTGTTTTGGTACCAGTACCATGCTGTTTTTGTTACTATTGCTCTGTAGTATAGTTTGAAGTCTGGAATCACTATACCACCTGATTCACACTTCCTGCTTAGAATTGCTTTTGCTATTCTGGGTCTTTTATTTTTCCATATGAATTTCATGATTACTTTATCTATTTCTATAAGAATTGCAGTTGGGATTTTGATTGGCATTGCATTAAACCTATAGAGAACTTTTGGTAATATCGCCATTTTGATGATGTTAGTTCTGCCTATCCATGAACAGGGTATATTTTTCCATCTTCTAAGATCTTCTTCTATTTCTCTCTTTAGGGTTCTGTAGTTTTCATTGTATAAATCTTTCACCTCTTTTGTTAGGTTGATTCCCAAGTATTTTTTTTTTTGAGGATATTGTGAATGGGGTGGTTGTCCTCGTTTCCATTTCAGAAGTTTTGTCGCTGATATACAGGAATGCCTTTGATTTATGCATGTTGATTTTATATCCTGCCACTTTGCTGAATTCATTTATTAGCTCTAGTAGTTTCTTTGTAGACACTTTTGGGTCTGTTAGGTATAGAATCATATCCCCAAAAAAAGTGATAATTTAAGTTCTTCTTTTCCGTTTTTATGCCTTTAATTTCTTTTGTCTACTTAATTGCTCTGGCTAGTATTGCAAGAAATAAATTGAATAGAAGTGGGGAGAGAGGGCATCCCTATCTTGTTCCAGATTTTAGAGGGAATGTCTTCAGTTTTTCTCCATTTAGAATGATGCAAGCCTGAGGTTTAGCATATATAGCTTTTACAATGTTGAGGTAAGTTCCTGTTATGCCTAGTTTTTCTAGTGTTTTGAACATAAAGGGATGCTATACTTTGTTGAATGCTTTTTCTGCATCTATCGAGATGATCATCTGGTTCTTATCGTTAAGTCTATTGATGTTGTGAATAACATTTATTGATTTCCTTATATTGAACCAGCCTTGCATCCCAGGGATGAATCCTACTTGATCACGGTGCACAATTTTTTTGATATGCTTTTGTATTCGATTCGCCAGGATTTTATTGAGGATTTTTGCATCTAAGTTCATTAGAGATATTGGTCTGTAGTTTTCTTTCTTTGAAGTGTCTTTGTCTGGTTTTGGGATCAGGGTAATGTTGGCCTCATAGAATGAATTTGGAAGAGCTCCTTCTTTTTCTGTTTCTTGAAATAACTTGAAAACTATTGGTATTAATTCTTCTTTGAAGGTTTTGTAAAACTCCGCTGTATACCCATCCGGTCCAGGGCTTTTTCTGGTTGGTAGTCTATTGATGGCTTCTTCTATTTCCTCCTTTGTTATTGGTCTGTTTAAATTGTGTGTATCTTCCTAACTCAATCTGGGCAAATCATATGACTTAAGAAATTTATCGATATCTTCACTATCTTCTATTTTATTGGAATATAGGGTTTCAAAATACTTTCTAATTATCTTCTGTATTTCTGTAGTGTCTGTTGTGATATTGCCTTTTTTATCCCGTATGCTAGTAATTTGAGTTCTCTCTCTTCTTCTCTTCGTTAGCACGGCTAAGGGTCTGTCGATCTTATTTATTTTTTCCAAGAACCAACTTTTAGTTTTATCAATTTTTTCAATGTTTTTGTTTGTTTGTTTGTTTCAATTTCATTGATTTCCGCTCTGATTTTAATTATTTCTTGCCTTCTACTGCATTTGCTGTTGTTTTGCTCTTCCTTTTCTAGGGTTTTGAGATGAAGTGTGAGCTCATTTATTTGTTGGGTTTTTTTTTTCTTTTTTTTTGAGGAATGAACTCCAGGCAATGAATTTCCCTCTTAAATCTGCTTTCATTGTGTCCCATAGATTCCGGTATGTTGTATCTGTATTTTCATTTATCTCTAAGAATTTTTTGATTTCCTCCTTTATGTCTTCTGTAACCCATTGATCATTCAGTAACATATTGTTCATTTTCCAGGTGATGCAGGATTTTTCCTTCCTTCTTTTATCATTGATTTCCAGTTTCATCCCTTTGTGATCAGATAAGATACATGGTATTATCTCCACACCTTTATATTTACTAAGGGTTGCCCTATGGAATAATATATGGTCTATCTTTGAGAAGGATCCATGTGCTGCTGGGAAGAACGTGTATCCACTTGATGATGGTTGATATATTCTATATATGTCAGTTAAGTCTAGGTTATTGATTGTGTTATTGAGTTCTATAGTTTCTTTATTCAAATTTTGTCTGGACGATCTGTCCAATGGAGAGAGTGGTGTGTTGAAGTCACCCATAATTATTGTGTTGTGGTCTATTTGACTCTTGAACTTGAGGAGAGTTTGTTTTATGAACGTTGCAGCACCATTATTTGGTGCATACATATTGATAATTGTTATGTTTTGTTGGTGAATGGTTCCTTTTAACAGTATATAGTGTCCTTCTTTATCCCTTTTGATTAACTTAGGTTTGAAGTTGATTTTATTCTATATGAGTTATGGCCACTCTTGCTTGCTTCCGAGAACCATGTGAGTGGTATGATTTTTCCCAACCTTTCACCCTCAGCTGTGTATGTCTTTTCCTAACATATGAGTCTCCTGAAGGCAGCATATTGTTGAATCTGTTTTTTAATCCAAGTTACTAGCCTATGTCTCTTGATTGGTGAATTTAAGTCATTAACATTTAGGGTTACTATTGATATATGGTTTGTACTTCCAGTCATGCTTATTTATTTATTTATTTTAATTTGGCTAGTTTTTCCTCTTTTGTTATTTTCCCCCCTTTACTGAGTTACCTCCCACTGTTAGTTTTGGGTGCTGTTTTTCAATTCCTCTTCTTGTAGTGTTTTGCTCAAAATGCCTTGCAGTGCTGGTTTTCTGGCTGCGAATTCTTTTAACTTTTGTTTATCATGAAATATTTTGATTTCATTGTCAAATCTGCAGCTTAATCTTGCTGGATAGAGTATTCTTGGTTGGAATCCATTATTTTTCAGCATTTGAAATACGTTGTTCCAGGATCTTCTCGCTTTCAACGTCTGTGATGAAAAATCAGCCATTAACCTAATTGGTTTACCACTGAACGTAATCTGCCTCCTTTCTCTTGTAGCTTTTATTATTCTCTCCTTGTTCTGTATGTTGGATATCTTCATAATTATGTGTCTTGGAGTTGGTGTATTACGGTTTTGTATGTTTGGGGTCCTGTAGGCTTCCAGGATTTGGCAATCCATTCCATCTTTCATATCTGAAAAGTTTTCTAAGATTATTTCATTCAACAGATTATTCATTCCTTTGGTTTGGAACTCTATACCTTCTTCTAACCCAATGACTCTCAAGTTTGGTTTTTTTATGACATCCCATATCTCTTGGATGCATTGCTCATGATTTCTTACCATCCTTTCTGCATTGACTATATTCTTTTCGAGTTGATAAACTTTGTCTTCATTATCTGATGTTCTGACTTCTATTTGATGTAGTCTATTTGTAATATTCTCATTTGAGTTTTTAATTTGGTTTATGGTTTCCTGCATTTCTAGGATTACTGTTTGATATTTTTTAAATCTCTATCTCCTGGTAGAGTTCATTTTTTGCTATTTGAATTTGCTTATGCAATTCATTTTCAAAGTATTCGTCATTGTTTGGACTTGCTGTCTAATGACTTCTCTAAGATTCCATTCCATCTGAGTCAGGTATGCCTTGAGTTCTTTCTCTGTCCATTTTTATGATGCCTCTAGGTTCTCCTGTAAATTTAAGTTGTCCTGCATTGTTTGTAATCCTTTTTTCCCTTGTTTTTTCATGGTGTTCACGTTACTTTCCAACTCTGTTTAAATGCTGTGTTTCTGTTTTCTCCTATAAATTTGTTTTGGTTTTGTATATCTCTGTGGTCTCTCCTTTGGGGTGGGAGACTATGCCTAGAAATGTTGGGCTTTATTGTACTTTAAAGCTGAATCATTGAATTCATAAAAGGCTTACGGATTCTGTATGCATATAGTGATTTGTTGTTTGGTCTTAGGACTTTATGTTTAGGTTAGGTGCTATGATGGTATGAAGGTTAGTATGTCTTAGCTACTTTGGAATATTGCTATACTGAAGGGGGATATTAACAGGCAATTGGATCAGGGTATTTGGTAATAGCTAGTTATTTAGGAGCCATATAGACATCCATAAAACAATCACCTATTTGCACTTAGACAATTACACGTAATGGAAGACGTAATGCTTGGGATGAAAGTTGGGGGGAAGGGGAGGGAAGGAGCTCTTTTTAAAAGAAAGAGAGAGAGAGAGAGAGATAGGTAGAATAGAGGAGAATGGAAAGAACGATAAAACTTGAAAAGGGAAATAAAGAAGGAAGGAGAAGAAAAAATAAACCAAAAAAACTAATAAAATAGAAAATAAAAAAATAGAAACAAAACAACAAAAAAATGAAGTCTTAGAGATCCATTTTCTTGTTTTCCAGTAGGCGGAGCTGTGCCCTCCGAGCCGAGCTTCTTCCCTCTATGTGCCGGCAGCAATCCCTATAAGGCAGCTCCTGGGAGTCTCTCAATCCTGTTAGTCCAGAGCTGTTTCTCTTCTCCGGCCCCTCCCCCCTTCCTCCTGCCAGCCAGCTAGCCTCCCACTCACCGGAGGCGCTTTCCAAGGATCTGGTTACACTTGCAGCCCAACTGCGTGCCCTATTTCCCGAACGACCGAGCAGTCTCTCTGTCATTCATCCACACCCCAGTGCTATTGAGCGGTGATCTGGGAACCGACAGTTTAATTTCTCTGGACCCCTTTGGTGGGTACGCCTCCGGGAACTGGTGGCTAAGACCTTGGGTGTCGCCGCTGGTGGTAAGGGGAGTTGGGGTTCGAGAATCCTCTTTGCTTCCCTCGGCCCCTACAGTCATGACCACGCCGCTGGCAGTAGGGGGAGTTGGGGGTAGGGAGTCTCCTCTGTTTCCCTTGGCCCCTACAGTCATGCCCACAGAGCTCTGGGTCGAGATTTTTGAGGTTTCCCAGCTGTATGTATCTGGTGGGGGTGGTGGGAGTCACGCACCTGCTAAAGCCGATTCCGCTGGGAAGGAATCCCGTCCGCCGAACTCTGGTGACGTCACCTCTCTGCTATGGCGGGCCCCAGACTCCTTGCCGGAGTGTCCGAAGGGGGTGGTGGGTCTGGCCTGTCTCTGGTCTGACCCAGTCCCGGTTGGTTTCAGTTCTATCGCTGAACTTGCTGCGATCTGTCGGAAACTGGCGATGGTGACTTCAGCTCTCCAAGATGGTGGCCGCTGGCTTCCTCAGTGGGTTGTCCTGTGTGGAGGGCAGATCTGGACTGCTTCTCTCCCCCGTCTCAAACCCAGAACTCAGCCTGGAGCACAGTGAGGGCACAGTTGGCAGGACCCCACAGAATCCGCAGAACCATTTCTCTGCGTTGCTGGCACACCGTTTCTCGGTGCGCAGTCTCAGGCTGCAGGGCGGGCCGCCGATCAATCAGCCTGAATCTCTAGGCGCACGGTTCACTCACGATTGAGCCACAGTAATTGATCCTCGGGTGTTGGAAATCCTTCCTCTAGGTTTTGGTGCACCCCAATTTTGCTGGAAATTCCTAACAAGATAGCTTCTGGCCGTTCTAACTCGCTATTCACCTGCGCAGTGACGCGGTACACGGGGGTGATGCACTCTATTCGCCGCCACCTTTCGCTTTTCTTGACTTTCTCCTTGACACTGGGGCTACCTTCTCAGTGCTGACAGAATTCTGGGGGCAAACACTACCATCCACCTCTCCTATTGTCAGGGTAGGAGGAAGGACCATCTATCCAAAAAAGACTCCCCTATTACTCTGTTCCATAGACAACTTCCCATTCTCTCAGACGTTCCTAGTTATGCCCCAATGTCCAGTTCCTTTGTTTGGCCGAGATATTCTCTCTAAATTCAATACAACAATCAACATTCAGGCTCCTGGCATTAGTCAGGCCCCAGAATCAGCCTGTTCATCTTTTTTGGCCCTTTTGGCAGAAGACCGGCCATTCTACGCCACTTGTGAGACTGATATGAAAAAGGACCCCTTCCCTAAGAACCTGGTTGACCCAATTGTATTGGATACCCACACCCCTTCCACGGTTTCCTGCTCACCAGTTAACATTCATCTCAAAGATCCTAACACCTTCCCCAATCAAGCTCAATACCCCCTGTCCACAAAAGCTCTTCTGGGCCTACAACCTATTATTCAGGACCTTCTTAGCAAGGGGTACCTCCGTCCTGCTCATTCCCCTTACAATACTCCCATACTAGAGGTAGAAAAGCCCAATGGGTCCTATCGCTTAGTTCAGGACTTACGACTCATCAACACCTCCGTTAGACCCATACATCCTTTGGTTCCCAACCCATACACCCTGCTGTCTCAGGTCCCCCACACTGCCACCCATTTCTTGGTCATGGATTTAAAGGATGCTTTCTTCTCCATTCCCCTTGCCCCCGAATCACAAGATCTTTTTGCCTTTACCTGGACAGATCCCACCACCAGACATTCTCAACTAACCTGGACTGTCCTTCCGCAGGGATTTCGAGGAAACAAACCCTGGCCTCCGACCTCCAATCTTTTCACTCCCAGTGCCCCAAATCTGCCTTCTTGCAATATGTTGATGATAATCTCCTCTGTAGCCCGTCCAAAGGGTATTCAATAGATGACACAGCTCTCCTACTTAATTTCTTGGCCTTAAAGGGATATCGGGCCTCTCCACCAAAGGCCCAAATAGCATGTAAAGAGGTCACATATCTAGGGTTCTCTATCTCTCAAGGGAAAAAGGCCATTACAGTAGACAGGAAACAGCTTATTGTGTCTATACCTACACCAAAGACCAAAGATGATATACTCTCCTTCTTGGGTTTGGCCGGGTACTTCAGGGCCTAGATTCCAAATTTCTCCCTCCTCACCAGGCCGCTATATAACTTGGCCAAGGGCCCCCAAGATGAACCCCTACCCTCAGTGGTAGGGAAGCCCTTTATAATCCTTAAAAAGGCCCTCCTCTGGGCACCCGCCCTGCATCTCCCCAACCTCTCCCGACCCTTCACCCTCTATGTACATGAAAAACAGGGACAAAGTCTGGGCATTCTGGGTCAGGAATATGGCCCCACATTTGCACCAGTGGCCTACCTATCCAAACATCTCGACCCCACCGTCAGGGGCTGGCCCCCATGTCTCAGAGCCCTAGCAGCGTCCCATGACCTTCAGAAAGAAGCATACAAGCTTACCTTTGGCTCCCCACTAACCATCTCATCTCCTCACCATCTAAAGGATTTCCTCACTTACAAGGGGCTACAGTCACTTCTTCCTTCCAGGGTTTTATCCCTCCTTGTCTAATTCCTTGAAAATCCCTCCATCTCTTTTCAGTCCTGCTCTCCATTAAACCCTGCCTCCCTCCTCCCACCTTCTTCCTCACAAGATCCCATACACAAATGCCTGGAGGTATTAAGATGATTTTACCCTGCCCTACCACTATTTCTGAGGGACCCCTGCCCTCTGCGGACCTTGTCTGGTTCTCAGATGGTAGCTCCTTTATACATGAAGGGGTTAGAGTGGCGGGGTATGCTGTCGTTTCCCTCTCATCCATCATAGAGGCAAAACCTCTCCCACCCAGTACCACCAACCAACAAGCTGAACTCATAGCTGCCACAAGGGCATGCGAGCTAGCAGAGGGAAAAACCCTCTCCTGATATACAGATTCCAAATACATCTTCCATATTCTGATCTCTCATGCAGCCATTTGGAAAGAAAGGGGGGCTATTGACCACCAGAGGGACAGCAGTCATTAATTCTACTCTTATTTCTGGCCTACTACAAGCCCTCAGGCTGCCATCCCAACTGGGAATAATCCATTGCAAAGCCCATCAAACTGACTCCTTACTACTATGGGGAATTCCAAGGCTGATCAAGCAGCTCGATCATCTGCCCTACAGAGCTTTACCTCCTCTCCGCTTCTCTTCGTTACCACCGGAGATCAGCCCAAAGATCCCCGGCAACTCTTCCAGTTTCTTCACTCTCTATTCCATTATAGTCCACAGTCTTACTACTTTCCTTCACTTCTTTTTCACCCTTTCCCCATGCGATAAGACCCTCCTACAACAGATCACTTCTGCTTGTCAGATCTGCCAGAAAACCAATACCAATACTCCATTAAAACCTAAACATTTCCCTTCTCATCAGGCCCGTGGTCATACCCCAGCTGCAGACTGGCAGATTGATTTCACCAACATGCCCCAAGTAAAAAACATAAAATATCTTCTTGTATTAGTAGATACTTTTTCAGGATGGGTTGAAGCCTTTCCCACTTTCAATAAACGGGCCTCTACGGTAGTTGATCTATTGCTTACTCACATAATCCCCTGTTTTGGGATGCCCACTTCTATCCAATCAGATAATGGCCCAGAATTCACCTCACAGATAACTCAGGGACTGGCTCACGTGCTATCACTCCCTTGGAATTTCCATTGCCCTTACCGCCCCCAGGCTTCTGGAAAGGTTGAAAGGACCAATCGGTCCCTTAAAGAGACCCTCACCAAGCTCACCATGGAATTAAGCCTAGACTGGGTAAAGGTGCTCCCCTTGGCTTTATTGCGCATTAGGGCCTTACCAAAGAAGCCTTCTAATCTCTCACCTTTCGAAGTCATGTATAGCCGTCCCCTCGTTCCTCCTGGATTTCCTACAGAACCCCTACCCATCTCCGAAACCTATGCCCTGCCCCTCCTCTTCCATCTACGCTCTGAACTCTGGCACTATCAAGTCTGGCTCCTTCCTGACCCCAGTCTCTCTCAAAACCCTACCTCCTTAACACCTGGTCAACTTGTTTACTATTGCCCACCAGGGGAAAAGCCCCCTCTAAAACTGAAATGGAAGGGCCCTGCTCAGGTGATTATGTGCACACCCTCAGCGGCCAAACTCAAACTACCTAATAATCAACTTACCCCATGTATTCATATTTCCAGGCTTAAGCCTGGCACTCCTACACCTTCATCAGAAGAGCCAACAATCACCTGTCATTAAGTACTCTTGTCAATGCTCCCGTTCATCTCTGGCCCCTCTTGGGTCCTCTCTTCACCCTATGTCTAAAGATCAAGGCAAGTGACCCTAAGGGCCCCCTCCAGCCAGACCCCCCCACACTTGCTTGAATCTGGCCAGTAGTGGGAGAGATCTGACTCCTCTCAAAGGGAAATATGGTAACACTGCTCTCAAAGGGAAATATGGTAACAATGGGCCACCGACCTCCCTTGGCCCAAAGAGAGAACCAACCTGCAGGGCATGCCAAACAAAGTTAGCTGCAGAACTACCTGGCCTCTCAAACCCTCTGTCTGGTTCTATATCACCTGTTTGCTTCAAGCCCAAACACCCAACCCCCCGCTCAGGGTTGAATACTTAACCCCCCTTTGGGCCAACAAGGCAGCTTGCAGACCCAGAGACCCCATTAGATTTGGGCTATAAAAACTTCCTGTGCCTGTTCCTTCCCCCTATCATAAAGTTCATTCAGACTCAGGTGGGTAAAATTTCTAATCAAGCTTTTACTAGCTTCTCCTCAGGAATTACCAACTCCTGGCTACTGATACCTCCAGTTGAGACCTATGCCGAATGGACTGACATCATCATGGATCTGTGGTGGCAAGGAACCTTCGTTGATACCGGTCTTCTCTGCCCTCCTGTGGGGGCTCCTTACTTCCCTCCTCTCTTTCTCCTACACCACCCCATTTCAGCAGGAAGCAGCCAGAATGAGTCGACGCCCACTCTCATTTAATAACAAAGAGGGGGGAATGTTGGGAGTCACCCCGGCTCCAAAGACCAACTTCCCCATCCCCCAAGAAGAGCCATCCAATGGTGAGCCCTGCTGGCTCACATGATCCTTACCCACCAATTAGAAGGCACCCCAAGCCAGCTGCCAAAAAACCTATTAAATTGTTAAATTGTTTCAACTGTCAAACCACTCCCAGCTCTATAAATATGCAGAGCTGCCTCAATAAACAGGCATTTTTTCTCCGCCGGCAAGCCTTTATTGTTCTTTCAGTCCCCCTCCCCCTTTTTCCTCCTGTCCTTCTTCCCCTCTCTCATTCTCCTTCCTTACTCCTATATACTTCCTTTCACTCATCTTTTTATTTATATTTGGTTCATCTTACTTATACATAAAGGTGAAATTCCCTGTTGTGTATTTATATATATTCACATAGTTAGAATAAATGTACTCTACGTTTGAATAAATAAGTCAAATTATATTCTAATGTCATTATAATAAAAATGAATAATTAATTAATTGAATTTTTTTAAAAAATGTTCATTTTGCATTTCTTCCCTGTTCCCATCCCTCCCATCTGCCTCTTGTTCTCAGACTCTGCTGATCTTACCTATATCTTTATGTTATCCTACTCTTCCCTCCTCCCTTCCTTTATTTTACTCTAGCTTCTGCAGATGAGAGAAATTTGACCTTTAAGTATCTGAGTCTGCTTACTTTACTTAGCATGATGTTCTCCATTTCTATCCATTTACCAGCAAATACCATGATTTAATTCTTTTTTTATTGTCTTCATATATCACAATTTCTTAATCTATTTATCTGTTGAGAGGTACCTGGGCTGATTCCATAATTTAGCTGTTGTGAATTGTGCTGCTATATACATGGAGATGACTGTGTTGCTGTAGTACGCTGATTTTAGATTTTGAGAAAAATACCTGGGATAGCTGAGTCATATGGCGGTTCCAGCTCTAGTTTTTGGAGGAATCTCCAGACTCTTTCCAGAGAGTTGTACTAGTCTGCAAAGATGCAGTGTACCATTTCCCCACAGCCTCACCAGCATTTATAGTTGTTTGTGCTCTTGATCATTGCCATTGTTACCACAGTGAGAAGAAATCTTAGTGTAGTTTAGGTTTGCATTTCCCTAATTGCTAGAGATGTTGAAAATTTTTTTCATATGTTCATTGACCATTTGTTTCCTCTTGTTGCTTAGTTCTTTTGCATATTTATCAATTGGGCTATTTGTTTTTATGGTGCTAAGTCTTTTGAATTCTTTATATCTTCTGGATATTAATCCCCTGTCAGAATAGCTGGCAACTGGCCAAGATTTTTCTCCCATTCTGCAGTCTTTCTCTGTGTGTTTTTAATCACTTCCTTTGCTCTGCAGAAACTTATTAATTTGATGGTATTCCACTTATTTGGGTTCTTGTAAAGGAAGTCACTTCCAGCACCAATGTAATGGAGTGTTGACCCTGTGTTTTGTTCTTGCAATTGCAAGATTTCTGGTCTAATTCCTGTACCTTTTTAAGTCATGGAAAGTTGTTCTGGAAGGATATTGTGGGGAAAATTCAAGCAGAGATACAATTTTTTGAACATTAATTTTTCAAAGCTGGAGAAAACCTATCAAAAGGTTGTATTTTGTTTATACTGATGAAGAAATGCTGCACTTTCAAATGGCATAATCCCTCCACTCCAGACAGACACAAAGTTAGGATAGACCTGAAAATAATAAATTACCCACTTGAATTATGATATTAAAAAAGGAGAATACAGTATTTTGTAATGCAGATCTTCACACAGTAAAGCATATCACAGATATCTCAAGACAATATCACGTTAGATGAAATTAGTTTACTTCTCAGGGCATATACATAAGATTTTAAAATGTGATTCTCATAATGGGATTTAAAAATTACACACATGGACAAATACAAGTCTCACAATATTTTACCTGCACGTATTAAAAGTTTAAATTACACTCTGATGTCTAAAGGCATAATATTCTCTCGTCCAAGGAGGACATAAGAACAATTCACTAAAATACGGGCATTTCAATTCAAAAGTCCTGTGTGAAAGATGATTTGCTGTTCTCTCCTAATCTGATGGTACTGCTGTCAAGTGCAGTGTTTCTCCTTGGTCCCTCTGGGAGCATCTCTCCATCTCTCCATGTGTCCTTGCTCGCAGCTTTGCTCCTCAGTGTCACAGCTCTTTTTAAAGTGTTCCACCTTCTCTGCCACTTAGCAAGCTACTCCACCTCACAAGCACAGAACTCGTGTCCCAGGCCTCTTCTCAACTTAAGATGGACATCTCTGAGTCTGTAGCTCTTTCCAGCTAACCCTTCCAGTGTCACATCCCAACATGAACATAGGCACAGAGGACACTGTGAAAAGCCCTGCTTGTCAGGAGAGCTGTGATGAGGGAAGCAAAGGATGCATGGAGGACTGTGGGAATTGGAGGTCAGCCTGCCCCATGGGCTGTTAGTTCAGGAAAGAACATGCTCACAAACAGTGCCCAAGGATGGATTGACTTGCCATTGCAGAGAACTGGTGCTGGCTGGTGGCACTTACAAAAAGACCTTGAGGGGCTTCTGGTAAATTGCTCCCAAAAAGGAGGAGTGTCAGTGCAGGATGCTCTCTGCTTCCTTATTGTTCCTGTCTGAAACTCATTACAGTGCTGGGGGTGACTCAGAGATGACAGGCACAAGGACAAACATCACAGGTGGAGGATGCTGATTGAACACCAAACCCAAAGAAGGTTATGGGGCTATGGCAGCAGTGCTAACTGGCCTCCCCCTGGAGGACTCGCCATGTGAGACAGACAGACAGATCACTCTTCCTGCAAGTGATCATTCAGTGAGTTTTCTAGTACTGGTGGCTGAACTACTGTTCAGTGATGACAGTCTGTCCTAGCCAGTTTCATAATGCCACCACACTTCTGGAGCCAAGAGAGCCTGACCTTTTTTCAATTTAAAATAAGATGAAAATACTAGAATTTAATCACTAGTTTACTTCTACTTTATGAATAAAATTGTAAGCTGCATAGTCATAAGGGGTAAAGCCATAAGGAGTCAGAAAAAAATCAGATAAACTTGGAAAATATATTTTTATTGGGTGTTGTTTAGTGCTTTAAATCTTAGTGGTTAATAAATGCACATACACATTTTTCAAAATAAATTAACTCTAAAATATTTAAAGATGTGACATCTGAGCCATCCAAAATAAATACAATTTAAATAAGCACTGGAAATAAAGTAATATGGTAACTTAAAACATGAGGAATCTAGTAATTATATAGACATGACTTGAATGTGAAATTTGTGGAGGAAAATTATTGAAGATTAGTACATAGTTTTATAAAAGCAAACTGGTTATCTAGTATCCATGAAACTTAAACCTGTATCTATTCTCATCACAATAAATAGGTAGGTAGATGATGAGTACAGGTTAAGTAGGTAGGTAGGTAGATAGAGAGACAGAAAGATAGATTCACAGAAAGAAAGAAAGAAGGAAACAGAAAGATATAGATGCAAAAATACAATAGTTTCACTCTGGTGCAAACTCTTAATCTAGCCTTGTGATTCTCAGTGAAGTTTCTCTAGCATCATTTCTCAGTGTTATCTCTTACCTCCCAGCCTTCTCCAAAATCTATAATCACAGGAGCAGAGAGTTGGCAAAAAATAGGCTACAGACATGAGAGTCATCCTCAGTTACTGCAGTCTACCAGGAAAGCAGAAATGGATTGGTAGATTATGCTTGCACTGTGCACACTGCGTACAGTGATTATGGAAGTGGAAAAAAACAGGAAATTTAGTGTTTGTGCATGAAATAAGGCCACCTACTCTCCAATCTATACAAAGTGCTAATAAATTGCCTCACTGTGATAAACATGCATTTGCAGGCGAGTAAGGTGTCTAATACTAGAGAAGCACTCCAGCTTATATGCTGCTATGTAATGCTTAGCACCACCTGGGATTCTCCACTAGCTCTGAAAGATGCTGACCTAGGTCTAGCCACAGGATACCATGTACCTCTGATTGTCTCTGTTTATACATTCATAATGTTTGTTATGCACTTTAACTAGAGAGCAGAAAACCAAATAAAACACAGGCATATATAAAAGAAAGTAAATTAAAAGCTTAGAAATTCAATAAAGACAAGTACTTGTTGTTTTTTTTCTCTGCCTCCCCCTAACCATTTGTGAAATTAGGTATGGGACAAAAAACTGTAAATTATCCATTTAAAAATGCAAACTCAGATGG
The DNA here is from genome assembly GCF_001458135.2 of Marmota marmota marmota. Taxonomy (NCBI): domain Eukaryota; kingdom Metazoa; phylum Chordata; class Mammalia; order Rodentia; family Sciuridae; genus Marmota; species Marmota marmota. The sequence goes on from NW_026000048.1 coordinate 77,995, forward strand.
ATATGGTGGCACACACCTAAAATTCCAAGTTCAAGGCCAGCCTGGGAAACATAGTGACACCCTCTCAAAATAAAAAATGAAAAGAACTGAGTATGTGGCTCAGTAGGCAAATGACCCTAGGTTAAATTCCTAGTATTAGAAGAGGAGGAGGAGGAGGAGAAGGAGGAAGAGGAGGAGAATATTGATGTATTCTTCATTTGCTTCACAAAGGTTAATGAACTATCACTTGACATTAAAAATTAAAACTGGAAATTTGAGGGAATGCATTATAAATCTCTCTCACCATGCACAAAACTCAAAGTGTATCAATGACCTAGGAATTAAAGCAGAGACCATGAACTTAATAGAAGAAATAGTAAGCCCAAATCTCCATCATGTTGAATTAGGCCCCAGCTTCCTTAATAAGACTCCTATAGTGCAAGAATTAAAATCAAGAATCAATAAATGGAAAGGATTCAAATTAAAAAGCTTCTTCTCAGCAAAATAAACAATCAGTGAGGTGAATAGAGAGCCTACAATTTGGGAGCAAATTTTTACCACACACACATCAGATAGAGCACTAATCTGTAGGATGTATAAAAAACTCAAAAATCTTAACACCAAAAAAAAACCCCACAAATAACCCAATTAATAAATGGGACAAGGATCTGAACAGACCCTTCTCAGAAGATGATATACAATTAATCAACAAATATATGAAAAAAAATGTTCATCATCTCTAGCAATCAGAGAAATGCAAATCAAAACTACTCTAATATATCATCTCACTCCAGTCAGAATGGCAGCTATTATGACAAACAACAATAAGTGTTGGAGAGGATGTGGGGAAAAGGTATACTCATACATTGCTGGTGGGACTACAAAATGGTGCAGCCAATATGGAAAACAGTATGGAGATTCCTTGAAAAACTGGGAATACACCTACCATTTGGCCCAGCAATCCTTTTCCTTGGTCTATACCCAAAGGGCTTAAAAACAGTACACTAGCCCTGGGCTGAGTTCGGGATTTCAGACGGGGAAGGAAGAGGTACAGTTCAATCCCCCACAACGGAAACTCCACCAAGGAAACCAGCGGCCACCATCTTGGAGAGCTGAAGTAACCACTGCCACTCTCCAACAGATTGCAACAATAAAACAGGTGTGTGTTACTCAGCTCAGCTCCCATACAGCGGGGAATTCACATAAAATCTCTCCTAGGCTTTCCGGGGGAGGGATTATCAGAGCAAGCCTGCATAAAGACGCGGGGAAAACTAGAGACACCTGACCCTCAACTCCCCCTCCCATCAGCAGCGAAAACGATACCTGTCTTGCCAGCGCTGGGGGAGGGGCAAGCAGAAAAAATCAAAACAATAGAGTGCCAGGGTTCCCAATAGCCACCCTCCACACCCAACAAACGGCAGGCCCAGAGTACAGTTTGAACTGCGGAGAGGCATCACTCAGGGGAAATCTGGTCTAGCTGGAGAAACCAGGACTAGCAGGAGAAACCAGGGGACTACAGGCCAGGCCCTCGTGACTGGGCGGCTGGAGTCCACCCCCCCGCCGGCGACCAATCGCCCGCCAGCTGCCCGCGCGACTGGGCAGCTGGAGACCGCACGCCCGCCAGCAACCGACCGTGCGACTGGGCAGATAGAGATCGCCCACCCGAGCCGGCCCGCTGCCCATGCGACTAGGCGGCTGGAGACCGCCCGCCCGCCGGCGACCGACCGCACGACTGGGCAGCTAGAGATCACCCACCCGCCGGCAACAGCCCACTCGATGCCCGAGCGACTGGGCGGCTGGAGTCCGCCCGCCCGCCGGTGACCGGGAGCTGAAACCAACCAGAGACAGTCCAGTCCCACCCCCCCATTCGGACACCCCAGCAAGGAGCCTGGGGCCCGCCATAGCAGAGAGGTGACGTCACTGGAGCTCGGCCATCGGAATTCCTTCCCAGCGGAATCCACTTTAGCAGACATAGTCTACCAACACAAAGGAGAGACAACAGAGATATACAAAACCAAAAGCAAACAAACAAAACCCTACCTCACACAAGGAGAAATAGACATCCCTCCACCTATTAAATCAATTAAAAACACAATAAGTTTATACTACAAATGTAACAGGTCCTGATTATATCACTTGGGATTTCTACCATACTTCAAGTAAGAATAATACCAATTCTAAATAATTTGTTTCCAAAATATACAAGGATATATAATACTAGCTAATGTATTTTATGAAGCTAACATTACCTAATATCAAAACTAGAAGTGATATTCAAAGAAAGGAAAAATACACACAAATAACTTTTATGAATATAGATACAAGAATCATCAAGATATGAAATCCAGGTTATATGTATATAACAAACACAGGTGATTCATTTCAGGTTCAAGTCTGCTTCGATATTCAATAATTTGTAAATGTAATCTACAATGCCAATTGATTTACCAAGAAAAATCATTAGAATCATATAATGAATAGAGAAAATTTTGACAAAGTCCAACAATCATTCTCTATTTTTTTAAAAAAAAGTCTCAACAAATTAAGAATAGAAAGGAATATTCCTAACTTGATTTTACCTAAAAAAAAAATTATCTAACATCAATCACAATACAGGAACATGACAAGACTATCTGCCATCACTATTTCTTCAACATCACAGTGAATTCTTACCTAGTACAATGAAAGAAATAAAAGGATATATTGATTTTAAAGGAAGAAATAAATATTTGTTTATTTGAATATGACATAAATGTCTATGTATAAAATTTGCAATGTACAAAAATCTCAAATAATTAGCAAATATAGCAATATTACAGGATACAAGTTTATTTAGAATGAGTCAATTGCTTTCCTATATACCAGTGAACAATTAAAATTTTAAAAATTTTATATGCCATTTACAATACACACCAAAAAAGAACCATTTGTGTATAAATCTAATAAATTATGTAAAAGGTCTTTACACAGACTACAAAAACTATTAAATAAAGCAAGAGATATATAAATAAATGGAGAAGTAGTCAATGTTTAAGGATTAGGATATTCATTGTTGTTGAGAAGTGAATCCCTTCCAAATAAATTTACAGATTTGAGTCATTACAATGAAAGTCTC
>NW_026000048.1:81370-82546 GCF_001458135.2 Marmota marmota marmota
CCATATATCAATAGTAACTCTAAACGTTAATGGCTTAAACTCTCCAATAAAGCGACATAGGCTGGTAACATGGATTAAAAAAACAAATCCAACAATATGCTGCCTTCAGGAGACTCATATGGGATACAAAAACATATCAAAAAAATTGTGCACCATGATCAAGTAGGATTCATCCCTGGGATGCAAGGATGGTTCAATATACAGAAATCAATAAATGCTATTCACCACATCAATAGACTTAAAGACAAGAATCATATGATCATCTCGATAGATGCAGAAAAAGCATTTGACAAAGTATAGCATCCCTTTATGTTCAAAACACTAGAAAAACTAGGGATAACAGGAACTTACCTCAACATTTTAAAAGCTATATATGCTAAACCTCAGGCTAGCATCATCCTAAATGGATTAAAACTGAAGGCATTCCCTCTAAAATCTAGAACAAGACAGGGATGCCCATTATCACCACTTCTATTCAAATTAGTTCTTTCTTTTTTAATTTATTTTTTATTGGTTGTTCAAGACATTATAAAGCTCTTGACATATCATATTTCATACATTAGATTCGAGTTGGTTATGAACTCCCAATTGTACCCCAAATACAGATTGCAGAATCACATCGGTTACACATCCACATTTTTACATAATGCCCTATTAGTAACTGTTGTATTCTGCTACCTTTCCTATCCTCTACTATCCCCCCTCCCTCCCCTCCCATCTTCTCTCTCTACCCCATCCACTGTAATTCATTTCTCTCCTTGTTTATTTTCCCATTCCCCTCACAACCTCTTATATGTAATTTTGTATAACAATGAGGGTCTCCCTCCATTACCATGCAATTTCCCCTTTTCTCTCCCCTTTTCCCTCCCACCTCATTCGTATCTGTTTAATGTTAATCTTTTCTTCCTGCTCTTCCTCCCCGCTCTGTTCTTAGTTGCTCCTCATTATATCAAAGAAGACATTTGGTATTTGTTTTTTTAGGGATTGACTAGCTCACTAAGCATAATCTGCTCTAGTGCCATCCATTTCCCCTGCAAATTCCATTGATTTTGTCATTTTTAGTGCTGCGTAATACTCCATGGTGTAAAATGCCACATTTTTTTATCCATTCATCTATGAAGGGCATCTGGGTTGGTTCCACAGTCTAGCAATTGTGAATTGTGCTTGCTAGAACAT
>NW_026000048.1:90922-215865 GCF_001458135.2 Marmota marmota marmota
CCACCATTTGACCCAGCTATCGCCCTTCTTGGACTAATCCCTGAGGATCTTAAAAGAGCGTACTATAGGGATACTGCCACATCAATGATCATAGTGGCACAATTCACAATAGCTAGACTGTGGAACCAACCTAGATGCCCTTCAATAGATGAATGGATAAAAAAATGTGGCATCTATACACAATGGAGTATTACGTAGCACTAAAAAATGACAAAATCATAGAATTTGCAGGGAAATGGATGGCATTAGAGCAGATTATGCTAAGTGAAGCTAGCCAATCCTTAAAAAACAAATGCCAAATGTCTTCTTTGATATAAAGAGAGCAATTAAGAACAGAACAGGGAGGAAGAGCATGAGGAAAAGGTTAACTTTAAACAAAGAAGAGTGGGGGGAGAGAAAGGGAGAGAGAAGGGAAAACATATGGAAATGGTAGGAGACCCTCAATGTTACACAAAATTACATAGAAGAAGATGTGAGGGGAAGGGGGGGAAACAAGGGAGAGAATTGAACAACAGCAGATGAGGTAGAGATGGAAGATGGGAGAAGAGGGGAGGGTGGATAGTAGGGGATAGGAAAGGTAGCAGAATACAACAGTCACTAATATGCCATTATGTAAAAATGTGAGTGTGTAACCGATGTGATTCTGCAATTTGTATTTGGGGTAAAAATGGGAGTTCATAACCCAATTGAGTCAAATGTATGAAAGATGATATATCATGAGCTTTGTAATGTTTTGAACAACCAATAAAAAAAAACAGTACTCTACAGGGACACAACCACATAAATATATACACACACACACATACATACATACATATACATACATACATACACACACACAATGGAATATTACTCAGCATTAAAATGGAATAAAATCATTGCATTTGCAGATAAATGGATGGATTCGGAGAATATAATGCTAAGTGAAATAAGCCAATCCCAGAAAACCAAATACTGAATGTTTTCTCTGATATAAGGAGGCTAATTCATAATGGGGATGGTGGGGAAGCATGGGAGGAATGGAGCAACTTTATATAGGGAAAAGGGGAGGGAGGGGAAGGGGGGACATTGGGGTAGGAAAGATGGTGGAATGAGATGGACATCATTACCGTAAGTAAATGTATGAAGACACAAATGGTATGGTTCTACTTTGTGTATAACCAGAGACATGAAAAATTATGCTCTATATGTGTAATATAAATTGAATCACATTCTGCTGTCATATATAACAAATTAGAATAAATAAATTTTTTTTTAAAAAAGATGAAGGAAGAAATGTACACTAACTAATGGGCTTTCAATTACAAAGACATCAGGTTCATCGCATCACCTGGTAACGGTTTTACAGGAAAGACTCAGAAAGGAAGAAACTTGACCAAGAACTGATAAAGTTAGGAACACAGTTCAGATTCAAAGAAAATCTGCTTGAATCATTAACTATGGTGGGGTAATATTGAATTTCTACCTCAAATAGCAAAGCTATGATAAATTAATATCCCCAAGTGATAAAATTGGAAATATATATGTAGAAGACCTTACATAGTCCCTCAAACAGCATACCAATTTTATATTTTCTTTGCCATGAATCAAATAGGAAAAACAATATTTTAGGATTAATGTTTTTATCAGAAAAATTATAATTATTTCTATTGAAATTGGGATACATTTATTTGGATCCTGAACAAGATATTTACTAAATTTATATAGTTGCTAAGAAACAGATGAAATGTAACCCTCCTCAGTGATTCCAAACAATGAATAAATGCCACCAGTCTTTAAATGGAAAGTGTTTTAATAGTGGGTCCTCAGCTTTTGGTTCTTGAACTGCATTATGATTGGAAACATTAACTTTTCAACTATGAGATTATCCTCCAACCCCCATCATTTTTATTCCATACAATATTTTCTTTTTTCTTAGTCTCTTATACATTTTGAAAACTCATGAATTTACACAGAAAAAAAAAACAAATATGAAGACCTTTGCTCATAGAAATTTTAGCTCAATCCTGGAAAGATTTTAAGACCAATTAGTGAAATATAATCTAATCATCTTTTTGGTGATAACCACCTACTTATCTTTTATACAAATTATTTTCTTTGTAGCATTCAAAAATATTTTAAAATATTATATTAGATTTAAAAATAGTCTTTTCTGCATTCATGCTGTAAATTTTTGCTTATTTCTATTACATGTATAATCTTAGGGTTTCTATTATAAGTATAATCTCTTATATGTATAATTTTACAAAAATTCAGGTAAATTGTTTAACTTTAGAACTGTCCCAATGCTGTAGTTAGAACAAGGCTTCTTTGATTCAATAGTTTCTTTGCCAAAGTCTTTATCTGCTGGGGAGGTATATTCATGCTGCTTCCGCAAAAAGTCATAAATCTCACAAAGGCATGCCTTCATTTAGAAAAATTTGTTTTGAAAAACCACCACTTAAGGAAATGTGTCCACAACTCTTGCATAGGCCAAGCAGTCTCTGTAGCTCCTGACACATCAGCAGTGCCACATACCTTTATGAGCTATCGAGCTATCGGCCCTGCAGACCTTAGTTAAACAGATGAACAATTCGGGTATTTACAGTAGGGAACAAAGAACTCAGCATTAGAGGAGGTCAGCTGCTTTTACCTTGTGTGTTTGGCTTTTAAAGAATGCTTATTCCAGATAAGACTTCATCTCAGAGGAAATGCACCTAGGCTTTATGTTTCTTAAGTTTTATTTTTAAAGAAAACTCTTCATATTTCCTCACGTGTTAATCTTTGACTTCATGCTAGGTTAGACTATTAGTTTGTGCATTATATATTTTTATCTAGGGTAAAACATGTTTTCCAAACACATTTTTTTTTTGCTTTTTATTTTTAATTGTTGATGGACACAATACCTTTATTTATTTATTTTTATGTGGTGCTGAAGATCGAATCCAGAGCTCACACATGCTAGGCAAGTGCTCTACCACTGAACTACAACCCCAGCCCCACATTTTTATTTTCATAATAAAACTCAGAAATAACTTAAAGGTTTGATGGCTTTAAAAAGTCAAATTAACATTTAGTTTTCCTGAACATGTTTTTTCTCCCTGCATTTGTAACAGATGCTTTAACTTTGTATGTTAGTCAGGTTTTCATGCTGTGACAAAATACATGAGAAAAATAACTTAAAGGAGGAAAGATCTATTTTGGCTCCTGGTTTCAAAGGTTTCAGTCCTCGTATCTGAGTCCATTGCTATGTAGTGAGGTACAGCATCATAGCAGAGGAGAGTTGCTTACTTCATTGTGGCTGGGAAGCAAGAGTGTTGTTGGAAGGAGCCAAGGATAAGCTATAGTCCCCAAGGATATTCCTTTGAAGACCCACTCCCTTTAATTAAGTCCCACTTCCTATAGTTTTCATCATGTCCCCAATAAAGCCATCAGTTGTAAACCCATCGCTGGATAAATTCACTGATGAGTCAGAGACTTCATGATCCCTTCCCAAAGCCCTACCTCTGCACACCACTGCAGTAGGGACCAAGCCTTGAACACATGAGCCCTTGGGGACATTCCAGATCATAACCATAACATCTAGCAACTTAAGAATTCGTTGAAGAGCCTAAGTTGACCATCACTCTCACTGTCTTGACTTAGCTTGTGCAGATTTTGGTGGTGGTGGTGTGTCTAGAGGGTAGCTTCTTCCAGACACAAAGAGAAAGAGTTTTTCACAGCATTGAGCACATTCTACAATGAATCACGCACTTTCAACAAGTACCTTATCTCTTCTCTTCCCCTGGGGAAACTTAAGGAAATAACTGTTTCATTTAAATAGATATATATTGACTGTTTCTGCCTTAACATCCACTGAATTGCTAGCTCAAAGATCAGGAGTAACTTCCTAAACAAGTTCCTGTGGTCTACAGCTTTTAGGTCTATGCCCTTCTCACTCTTTTGCATCATCTGCCCTTGTTGATTACCCTGTCACTGACATTACCACAGCTGCTCTATAGAACTGCTTCTGTGTCCTATCAATCATTCCTGCTCTTTCTGACATTCTGGCACCATGGCCCTTTGGGGTTCTTTCCACCACCTCCAATCTTACAACTTCGTCTCTGAGGTCATGCTTTCCCAGCAGCTCCAACTGCCTCCTATGTACGCTGACTTCGGCCTGAGCAAGCCCAGCAGGGATGACTGGCCACCATGCTCCTGGTCCTGGTGGCCCACCTCTTGCTTGAGCTCTTGACTGCTTGGTTTAACCAGATGAAACACCTTTCAATGTCATTCCATGCCTCAGCCAGAATGAACCTTTGGCCATTTCCTAAACACAATTTATTCATTCCTTTGACCTTTTTATTCATTTTATTCTCTCTGGCTGGAACACTTGATGATTCTTTTAAAAACAAAAATTCTACAAATATTTTACACAAAATGTTTCTAACCCATGATCTGTAATTTTGTAGAGTTTCATTTTTCACTATTTCAGGCCCTCATAGATTTTTTTTTTTTTTATTACAGATGCACTTTCTGATCGAGATCCTATGTTTTCTGTGGGTGGCAAACTTCATATCCTCCCTATGCTTTCTGTAAGGAGCTTAGCAGGTGATTATCCAAAGACTCCATAGCTGCCATTTCACACAGGGCAAGGAGCACCCAGTGGATGGAGCAGATGGGTGTCTTCTTGCTTTGGAAAACTGAGTTCTACACTAAACTGTTTCAAAGGAAGAAATCCAATGGCAACCTCGAGGGGGAAATTTGTTTCTAAAAATCTCCAATAATTCCCAAGAAAAGATAATCTGACTTTCAACCTGAAACCTTTTGTTTGCCTGTTTGCATTTAAAAGTTTAATTAAATTATTGTACAACTGTGTGATTTTCATTATATATAAATAACTGATTTTTTTAAACTCAAACCTAAGAACATCTAAAAGTATGCTACCCTTACAGAATAATTAGTTTCAACCAGCATAGATCTGTCCAAGGCAATGTAATACTTTCTCCAAATACCTGAACAAATTGTTTATTTTTGTGTATTATAGAAATACAGAGAGCAACAATTTACCTTCTATCTTTCTAAAGGTGTGTTTCATTCAAATTGTTATGAAATATCAGAGTACTGGGGGTAATATTTACATCACCTGACAATGTAACATACAAAATACACACCTTTGCAATAATGTTTCTCATCATTTTTGTTTTAAAGAACAAGTTTCAGGAAAAATGTAATATCAGAAAAATTACATTAGTGGTACAGATGTAAAAGAAAGGCACTCAATGGTTATTTTTATTCCTATAAAATTATTTCATATAATGTACTCGATTACTCACTAGGTCCTAATAGCACATTACATAATATGATGTTAATCAGAGTTCTGGTTTGTGACTCATTGATTTATTTTGATATTTCAGGTGTCCTGCTTTTTTCTATAAACTAATATTTTCCAAAAATTCCTCATGATGTATTTTCATGTTTTTAAGTTTGTTTTTTCTTTTTTTCTTTAAAACAGTGGCCTACTTGAAATTTTATGGGAGGATTTAGAGAAACTGGTGAATGTTTTATAATCTCTGCTCTCTCTTGACTTGGGGGTCAGGGAGAGAAGAAAAACACAAAGGAATAAGAAAAAAATTCCCTCCTCTTGAGAAAAGGCAAAATAAAGAATAAGTTACTTATTTTTGCTGTCACTCAGCATGAGGGCACCTGCTTTGAAAGAGAAAGCTAGACGTCACCCCCACCTCTAGGGGGCGCTCAAGAGTCTCCACTGTCCTTCACACACACTCTCCGTGCACAGGACACCTACTGCTGAGTTAGACCAAGAACAAAAACACCATTTGAGCTAGGGACACATCCTGTGAGTGATTACTCCTCATAGATGTCTTTTGGGGGATGATCCTTTTACTATTACCACTTTGAGGATCTCCCTCTTTGTGGTCGACCTCTTTCGTAATTCTTCCTTCGAGTTGGTTCTTTCAGATTGCTAAGCAGGACCTCTTTCTTCCAGATGCAAAGTAGACCACATATATATATAGAACACTAAATGGGAGCTGGGGTGAAAGCTAGGGAAAGAAGTGTGAGACAGGAAGCAAAGTCTGTCTTTAGACTCACGTGTAATCTCTTCTATTTCCATGAAGTAGATTTTACAAAAACTGCAGTTAATAGCCCCCCAGATAGTGATGTAGAAATAATTTTAACCAAAGTTTTTTCCTCTGTCCAACTTATTCAAAAACTAAAGAAGAAATCAGTTGAGTAGTGTGGACACTTGGGATCCTAGCCTACCTTTAGGGACCACCAAGGAGAAAGATGAACACTGAAGACCCAGGTCTTGTGTATGGGAGACAAGAATAAAGAAAGGAAAATGGAGTGGAAGATCTGGGTCCTAAAGGCCAATTGTGCCTTATTAACTATATGATGCTCACTGAAGAGATAGCAGACACAGATGAGACCCTTATTCATGCCACTCGTAGGCAGCACCACTCTTAGAACGGGTCAAGGAGGGTCCTTACTCTCATTCTGTTTGCAACAAGCCAAGATGTATAATACTGCCATGGTTTGTTGTCCCAGGCCCTAGTCCCCACATCTCCTCTTTGGGGCACTCTCCCACTTTTCCCATGCCCACACCATATGTGGGACCAACCAGATGCCCCAAGGAAGAGCTCTGGCACTGGTGACTTTGGTATTTTTGTCAGGATGTTGTGACCAGTCCCATGTTGAAAAAGGGAACTTGGTAAAAAGAACACTCCTACTGGCTGGCGCAGTACCCTTCACAAGGTGGTATGTGATTGGGCTGCCAAAACTGTGCTGAAACATGGATTTGGGTGATTTTCACTCATAGTGGAAACAAGATATTCAAGGTATGGGCACCCAAGAACCCATCAGCCCTTTGGCATGAACCAAGTTGGAAGCCATTGACCAACTCATCCATCTCTGCCCTCTCTAGCAAAGTGATAAGGAGCCCAAGATTCCGTAAACACATGTTCCCATGCCACTGCCCCAAAGAACATCAATTCATTTTCCACACAGGCTTGGCACCAGGTGTGAGTGAGTTCTCCAGAGTGGCTGTGCCCATTTCTTTCAAGGGAATTTGAGAGCAATGCTCAACAAGAATAATGGACCATTCTAATTAATGTCCTGTCATGTCTCCAATTAATACGTGGATGTTGGGTTCTCACTAGTTGTTCTTAAGCCACATCAAAGGTGGGATTGACATTTTGTGCAAATAGGACCTCTTCCTTGATTTTCCCTTGACCCCCTCAATTACCTTTCCCACTTTTATCCATGTGTGGGTGGTAGGGTCAACCTGTAGTACCACATCTAGAAACACAGAGATTGGAACCTAATTCAAGGGACAACATGGTGGGACCACATATCATTCTGTTTATACCATAATTTATAAACTGAGTTTCTGTTTATACCATGTAAATTTAACATGACACAAAAACCAATCAACTTTCACATCATTCTGAATGCTCTTGATATGACTTGTATCTGGACATCACAGCATGCATAAACATTATCTGATAATCTTTAAAATCTAATATTCAGTGTATTTTGATAGGTGACATAGTAACATATCAGTGTAATAGACATTAAATAAGAAATATCATAACATGAAAAGGCAAAAAATATCTGTACTGTTGCATTACAAACATGTTCCAAAGACTTATGACATTTTGAATAATATTAATTTCTCTATGTTTTTATTTTTGTGGGCATAGGAAATTAGCCAGGAAGGACACACCTGGCTCATGGTAGGGAGTATGCAGTGACTATAGATGATAATACCTTGAGCACCAGAGACTCCTCATGCACGCACTGGACAATGAACACATATGGAAATATCCCTCTGCAACCCAAGATTATAAATCTGAATTGAAATAGCTGAGTCACTATATCTCACCAGGGTCCATGTATTTTGTTTATAAGGACAGAAGTCCCATCCAAAACCAGATAATTGTCCAAAATCCTGTACTTACTGGGGAACAGTCCTGCCACATTCTGGGGTTTCACAGCCTGCTTGACCTTGGCAGCCAGCACAGCAGTATCTCAGTGTCCCTCTTGAAGCAGAGCTGAGCTCAGTAGCAGCCACTCCAGAGAGTCATTTCTTCATAGGCCAAGTGCAGGACTGGCCCTGAGTGGCTTGGGTTGGGAAAGGGAGTGTTTGGAGCAAGGGCCAGTGGGAAGTCTTAGAAGGTTTCAGCCCTTCCCTTAATATTTTTAAAGTCCAGCTCCCATCAGCCTCCACAAGAAATACACAATCTAAAAAGAAGCCAGTAAACTCAACAATCTACTTAACAATTGTAACAAGCAGCCTCAAGATAAGTCCCAAGCCCTTCCCACTTAAGCAGGTTACAATTGTTAAGTATTCCTGTTGTGGAAATTCTAGAGCCACTACTGTTATACAGGATTGATATAAATGTCCATCCTAGGAGTGAGATGCTATGTGGATCTTGGCCCCATGTCCAGGAGTTCTTAACATAAGAAAAGTTGCCCCAAACCAAGTCTAAAGAAGCATGATGCACTCTCATACTCTAATAGAGCACCCCCCAGGGCAGAGCCAGAGGTCTTAAGAGCTCACTTACAGATGAGGGAGAAAGCCTCCTAGAACTCAGAGTCACCTCCACTTAGCAACTTACAGTGAGGCTGAGACTTGGAGAGAAGGGAAAGGGTACCAGGACTTAGAGAGGAAACATGTTCTCAGCCTGCAAGCTGGAGAGGAAAGGAAAGGTGCCCTGATGCTCCCTGAGATCTCTAAGAGAACCTCCCAAGGCTGACATGTGCCTCAGGAGGGAGTCCTGCCACCTCACCCAACACACTTGCTGTTGTGATGCTGGAGGGAGAGAGCAGACAGGGCAAGGTGCAAGGGCAAGGTCCTGGTAATCGGGTGGGTAAAGATGTATACATGCTTCTAAGTTAAGGCTGATGGTGGAAACAGTCCTGATCCATCTTGCATTCCCTGAGAGCTAAGAGGTGTGGAGGGGGAAAGAATGCAGGACAGAAGTAAAGGTGGGGCTTGACCCCACAGCAAGACTATGTGCACTATCATGGGCTGGGGTGGGGTGGCAGGAAGAGCAGGTGCTGAAGTGCTCCAGGGGTGAGCAGGCATCATATGTTTCCATAAACGACTGATAGCCAGTTCAGTATGAGCCAAACAGGAGCACAGTTTGCAGTCATCAAGGTGGGGACTCTGACAGTGGCCATTTCAATAGTGATCTGACCTCTTCCTTCTTGTCCTAGATCAAATGTATTGGAGAAGTATGTCTGGAAGAGGGAGGGTAGGGAGGCGGTATCCCAGAAATACAGTGCATGACCCCACAAATCTACTCCAAGTGGGTGCTATCCTCTGGGGTGAGGATTCTAGAAGCAAGTTTGTCACACTCCATGTAGTGCTGTCCCTAAATCCAGTGAAAAGAGGGTGGTTTTCAGAACATTGCACTAAAGCAGTTCTTGAATGTCAAATAGACATCACCATGAAATCACTACAGCGATGGAGTCCATTTAAAGCAAAGGTGAGGTTTAAAAAGCCTGCATTGGACTTTTTTGAGCTCAGTTTATAAATATATTCTTTGAAATGCTCATGTACAGAGAACTCAAGGACCAGGAAAGTAAAGGAGAAATTGAAATAATTACTACAATTGCTTATCCTTTCCTTTATTTCACCCTGCTTTCATTATTTGTCTCAATTTGTCATGAATTACATAGATTAAGTCTTAATGGTGTTACAATGTGTATGACGAGTGTTCTGATCTGATTACTTTTTGTTATATAATTATTATTTGTATAAAAATTCTATAAAAAAATTTAATATCTACATTAGGTTTCTTTTCTTAGGCATGTTTCCAGAGTCATAATTCAGTATTTTATTCACTGTGAAAACTCAATAAATATTTTCTGACTGAGTATTTCAAAAGAGGAAGCATTCCTGGTGGTGCACATGGATTCCAACGTGCTCAAGCCTAGCAGACACTTTTTGGCTAGGAGATCTCCACTCTGTTAGGGAATGAGAAGAGACTCCAAAGCCATAGTGGGTTTCTGATACTGCATTGTTATGAATGCTTCACTGGGTTTAACTAAGAGGTCCAGCACTTCTCCAGCTTGAGCAGTGTCATGCCTGAATTTCTAGTTAATTGTCATAGCTTTTTCTCCTACTGGTAAAGTGGATACAATTTAGACTCCAGTCAAACATCTGGAGATAAGCTTCACCTTGGGCTGGTATGGCTCTCCCCTTGGCAGTCTGCCAGGACCTCCTCTGCTCACCTGTCTTCATGATGCTTTCAGAGCAGGAAAGGGACTGATTCCTTGAGCCCAAAGACCACTGCAAGGGTGGTTATCAGTGGAGACTCAGTATCAGGGAGCAGCTATTGAGGAACTACCTATGCTGGTGTTGACTTGAGTGTACTGGGAGCCTAAAGAACTCGGATTGGAAATGCTCAAAGCGAAACAGGCATTCTCTGTGGGTATGTTAAAATGTTTGCTTGGATGGATTTTGTTTCTACCTCCAAAGAAATGTTTGCTCATTTTGTGAATTTATTTTCAGAAGGAAAAAAAAAAGAGTTTTTATGGATGATTCTGGCTTTGGACAGTTGGTAATTCACACTGTAAAGAAAAACAAATCATCTTCCTCTGATCATTTTAAATATTGCAAGGTCTCACCTTATTTCACAAATAAGTTTCATTATTTTTAGTCATGCATTTGCAGAGGAAAAAGCAGGCTAAAATCTATAACTACGATTGTAGTGTCCCCTCCAAAACTCAGGTTGAAATATCATATGGTAACAGTGTCAAGAGCAGGGATCTTTATGAGATACTTGGGTCATCAGGGCACCACCCTTGTGAATAAATTAAGTCTGTTATCACAGGATTAGGTTAGTTAATTAAGCTCCTGATGAAAGGAAGGGTTGGCCAGATTTTTCCACCTGTGTCTTGGGCACGCATCCTCCCCATGTGATGTCTTCCACTAATTGTGACACCACAGGAAGACCCTTGACTGGTGCTAGCACCATTTTATTGGACTTTGAAGCCTCCAAAACTATGAGAATAAACCTCTGCCCAGTCTCAGAGAGCCCATCTAGCAGCAGAAAAGAGACTAAGACAGCAGCCATCATTGTGCTTTACTTGACAGCAGAAATTATCTGACTTCCTTTCCTGTTGCTGTGTGTTTGCTTGATGGCCATTCAATAAATTATTCCCAAATTAACCTTGACTGCTTACATTTTCTTTGGACTTTTCAGGTTAAAACTGGCAAAAGTCTATTTTAAAATAACAAAACTCATTTAAATGAGTTTTTTTGCTCATTAGCCAATATAGACATCTTATTTGTTTTCCTAAATCTCTCTCCCTGTAGAAAACTCACTCTTTGACAAGATTAAAGAACTACAGACATTGTAATGGAATAGCAAGTTCTCTTCTTTAAATTAGTCTCTTAGAAATAAATGAAAAAATCTTAGTCATAAAATGTAGTAGAGAGTTTTGATTGTGAATCATGTTTGAAGTTCCAACCCTATTTTCTAAGACCACTATTATTATCCTCATAAGAAAAAGGATGTTCTCTTCACACTTAAATTTATGCATTTGAACTTTTCCCATAAAATGTCATTTGTTTAATGCTGAGAATAATGATAGTGTGGAATTAGTTTCACTTCAAGTAGCTGTCCCGCAAGGCTCTGACCCAATAACTAGGTTACTGAAAACCATGGGTCTGGGCTATTAACAATTAACTAAAGCAAGTGGCCTTTGGGACATGCGATAAGAATGACCTCGTTAATAATAGAGTTCACAGATGAACAGTGAAGTCTAAGTAGCCGTAGGCCTCAAAAATGTCTACATAAGCGCTAATACACATGTGCACACAAAAATTATAGTATTCACCAACTTTATTCTAATATTTACAGGAAATTGTCTTATTCTCTGGCAGGATCAGTCATAAGGAAGTTTGTTTTGCATGCTTGGATTCCATAAAATAATATTGTCCAGTGTACTTCCTTATAGAGACTAAAATAAGCCTTTGTGATTTCAGAAACACTGACATAAATTTCAAATCACATCTGAAACATATGGTCTTCAAAAGATTTTACAACCTAAAAATCAATTTTATAAATTCTACAATAAATATTCAATTAAACATTTCAAACCTCCTCAACGTCTCTTTCTACTACTATTGAAATACAATGGAAAATCATAAATATTGCAGCAGTTTTTCAATATGCAAACTGAATTTCCTGCTCTGAAGCTTCCTTTCCTCTCCTTTTCCTTCTCCCCTCTTTTTCTCTTTCATTTTCTTTCTGGTCTGACTTAAGCAATAATTCAGACTTTAATCAATTAGACATCTGAACATATAGTAATATGTTTTGCAGCAGAAAATATAAATGGGAGAAAATCATTTTCAGCTTGAGAAATGAAAAGATGATTGTGTCTTCTTGCACCAGAGACAAGCAGGCATGCTGGGACCTAATTCAAGAAGCCGCATCCAAGCCCCGGGAGCTCTATACACCATACTTATTAAGGATTTATGGGGTTCAAGAGAAGATGCAAAGACAACTGCTGGTACCCCAATGACTCCTTAGCACTTTAAACAAGCAGTTTTCTGTATTGCAAGATTTTTAACCTACTTAATGTACTTTGAGTGTTTTGTTTACCTCTGAGTGGGACACTGAGTGAAGAGAATCCTAAAATTACTTCCAGTGGAACTACTTTTAGATTGAGCTACTATTAATAACTTGAGGAACACCAGCACCCCACACACATAGTTTGGAGAAGAATGGACTATAAATCTACTTTGAGAGTAATCAGTATTTATGTAGGAATGAAATCCTTCAGGCTGCAAGAGAGTGCTCTTGTGAAAAAAAGAGACAAAGAGAATCTTGCAAACCAATACCACATGTGGCAAGACAGAGGGTCATATTTGGATTACAGTTCATGTCACAGATGCAGAGAATCTTTAAACTAAAAGCAAGACTAGAGATCATATAGATCAACTCACTCCACAGCTGGAGCAATTAGGAATCAGATAACTTATTTACAGTGACAGCTTATTTCCTGGTAGATCGTCAAAATCAAGAGGGAAACTGTGAATCTAAGAAACCTGCCCTGAACAAAAGCAGTGATTTCTGGTCACAAGACATTAAAGAACATTAAAAATAATTTCTTAATATAGACAATGAAGGAATTCACAGGGGCCCTTTTCCTTCCTTCATGTGACTTTTCTTAATGAGGAAAGAACTTTCTCGATTGATGGAGTAGACTAAATCCTTATTGGGAGCCACCACACAATGTGCTCCATGCCATGAACAGGAGAGAAAGGAAAAGGAAAAATCTCTGAGGTTTATAGTCCTATGGGCCCTTTTGTTGTTTCACTTGGGAATGTTTTATATGAAAGAGGACAGAGTCATTCATTTTTATTTTCCGTGACTGCTTAGCGATCCTGGTCACCTTATACAGCAGGGATGGTTTTCTTCTCTCTAGAAAGCAGGTCTGTGTTTTGACATAAAATAACTTGAAATGGTAAAATCAATCCCACTTGTAGCAGCATTTCACTTTCATTTTATATTTAAAAATAACAACTGAAATGCCATGCACCCCCCAAAACAACTATAACCAGGGTGTAGGGAGCTGCTGGAAATCTCGCTTCTCATGCTCAGTTATCAGTGTTTGCTCACATAAAAGAGGCCACTGCACCTCTAACTGCTTCACGACTGCACCTTTGGTCTGTTCTCATTTTCTATCTAATTAAATGTAAATATTATTTCAAATCACAAGGCAATGGGACAAGGTGTCACTCCCCTCCCCCCATGTCTTTATTTCCTTGAGCAGGTGCCATAATAGCTTTTCACTATAAATGCCTATAAAACAGGCAGAATCATAATATTTCCCTCCTGGTCTTATCAAGAGACTTGAGTGAGATAAAATGTGAACTTTTTTTTTTGTTTTTTTTTTTTTTTAGCAAACAATGAAACTACTTAAACATTATGGATTAGTATTATGCTACCATGGATGATGGTAGTGTTACCATTATTTAGGAGACGTTTCTCTAAACATTATGTCAGATATTGAAAAGAATTCCAATTTTTTAAAGCAAGAGTGTAATAATTCTTACTATATAGTAATTCTTCAAAAATATTTATTGAATCAAGTATAAAATCAACATGGTACCAAAGGAATATAGTGGAATATGAGTACAGATGAAGGGTGGAGAGAGTCCATTAACTTGAGAAGCAAGTATTAATTTAGTTTTAAGGAAACTAAGAGATAGAATCATAATATGGCAGAGAATACACTATAAGGAAGAAAATACTGGCAGTAATGATGAGCATAGAATTAGAAATGTAATATGAGAAAAGAATTCAGAAGTAAAGTGTCAAGATCTGGTTGGGTGTTGGAGAGCATAAAGCCAGAAATTTTGCTGCATGCAAAGGAAAAATGAGATAAAACAATGCAAGGACTGAAAACAGGTTGGCGGGAAGGGAATCTTTGTCCATGCACCCTCTTCTCAAGGCTTCTCCCGTCTAATTCCTCCCTGGAGCTCCAAAATTAGACATCTGTTGTCTCTTTATCATCTGAACTTGGATGACTAGTAAAAACCCCCAAACTGATCAGTCTGAAGATGGACCCTGGCCTCCATGCATCCTACGCCTTGGCTGCCTGGGTCTTGTGCCTCAGGAGATGTGGCCACCATTCACCCGTCCATTCAGACTAACATCCTTGGAACCATGCTTCACTGCTTTGTTCTGCACATTCCCCAAGTCACAATAATCACACATTTTCCATTGGTTTTCCCATCGAAATAAATCCTGAAACCACAGATTTCCCATTTCTCACTGCCCTTTACTACAGTTACAAACTGCAGTAGCCTCAGACCACCTCCACTCTGCCCTGACATTGTCCACCCTTCAAAAGGCAGGTCCAAGGACTCCTTTAAAATGTAAAAGACCTGTGTCACTCCCTCTCTCAAAGCCCTACACATTGTTATGGGGTGGATCTGGAATGTCCCCAAATTCATGTTGGGGGACATTAGTCCTTAGTCCTCCAATGCTTCCGTGTCTAGGGATGTGGCTTTGCAAAGTGACTAGGTCAAACAACTGTAACCTCATTGGTGGATTAGTCCCCTTGAGGGATTGATAATCTGACTAGACTCCTGAGAGGAGGAAGAAACTCCAGGTAAGTGCAGCATGGTTGGAGGAATTTGGTCACTGAGGGAGTGCCCTTGGGTGGTACTGTATCTTGTCCCTGGTCCCTTCTCTCTCTCCCTGTCCCCCTCCCTTACCCCTTCCTGGCTGCCATGAGCTGAGCAGGTTTCCTCCACCATTATATGAGATTCCACCTCACCACAGACCCAACACAATGTGGGCAGCCCACCATGGACTGAAACCTCTGAAACTGTCAGCCAAAATAAACCTTTTCTCCTCTACATCATTTTTATCAGGGACTTGTCACAGGGACAAAAAGCTAACTAATACTCCCATGGCCTGAGACCTACATAAACCTGGCCCTGGCCCCGACTCTGATCACTCATCCCTGGGCTCCCTGACCTCCAGCCACAGTGGGCTCCTCCCCCACATTCCTGCAGGACACCAGGCAGCCAGTTCCCACCTCAAGGGATTCACTCTGGCTTTTCCTTCTGCCTAGCACTCCTTTCCTGGACTACCAAATGCTTCCATCATATCTCTGCTCAAGTGACACCCCTTCCACAAGGTCTTCTGATGGAACTAGTGCCCTTTAGTATCTTCTGGCCTTTGCCAGCTTCACTGTGCTTCAAGACATAAGACCAGAAGACCTTCAGCCATGAGATCTCATCCTGCATGGAATGTTCGTATTTGCTCATAGTACGTTTCCCCTGCGTTAAACCAGCCCCATGGGGTCGTCCTCTGTTGTCCTCACTGCCAGCTTCCACCCCCAGTGCCTGGGAAATAAGGGGCTGTCTGTGGATATTTGCATTTAACATTTATTAGTTCTCAGAACCCAACCTTTATTCAAGATAGCATTTGATATTTGCAATTTTGCAATTTTTATATATTACTATCAGTTGAAGAAGAAAAAAATCTAATTGAACTCTGCAACATTTCAGCAATACTTCCAAGGTGTCCATTTAGCTGCTTTTATAGGGCTCTGTATTTTACAAGTGGCTCATTATCTGTGCCCTTCAATACACTCTAAGAGAACCTGGTCTCTCCACCACTGCAGGTGAGTGTGTAGAAGACGCATTATCATCCCTAGGTTTCTTTGCACTCAACTGAATGTGATCACAGAAGTTCAGTGGTTGAGTTTTAATGATAGTCTATTGAGCTCATGCAATTTCATGCCTATCCACAGTCATTCAAGCCATTTTCTTTACCGGCTTTCTGTATGTGAACTTAGAAACCATATTCACCTTATACAAATGTAATGAAATCTGCTATTAAAAATTCCAGGGATGTTTGTGTCAGGATTTCTCAGGCTACTTGTTGTCCTAAGCCACACTACCCAAGGTTAGTTTCCCATCAGCAAAGTAAAATATATATTTGAATCAATGGCCCAGACAAGTCAAGCAAAAGCCTGGCCTTGAGTTGAATTGCCTAAAGAAGTTCGTGTTACTGAGCTCTCTGCTATTGACCTTGGAGCAAGTGAATTATCCAGGTAATAGAGACAAAGCTCACTGGTGAATTGAATGGTGCAGATAACGGCATGTTTGCTCTATTCCACCTTGTCACCAAGACCACCAGCTCTTCAGTGGAGCAATGACACATATCTGACAACTAAGGCCAGCTCTGTCTATAGGAGGTGGAACAGGGCAAAGTCACTCAGGTGGAACAGGGCAAAGTCATGCAGGCCTGTTAGGGAGCTTGAACTGTGTGCTGCATCAGATGCTCCTCCAGCAAGCAGGCCCACCTGACTGCAAGGGATGAGGGGGGACAAAGAGGGTGCTCTGCAGATGAGACATTCTTGGTCAGCAGAGGCTGAGGGACAAGATGGCCTCCAAACCCAAAGACTCAGTACACAATGGATTTAGCTGTTGATTAAGTGATACAACCAAAGTATTTAGGAGGAACTTAAGGTCCAGAGTGATATTATTGTCTGATGCCTAACACATTGAGTAATTTAAACCATTTGGGCTAGGGATGTGGCTCGGTGGCAGCACACTTGCTAGCATGCACGAGTCCCTGGGTTCATCCCAACACAGCAAAAAAATATAAAATAAAATATACTGTTAGTAATATTATATCCAACAAACTAAAAACACTAAGAAATACTCTCCACTAATGTTTTTAAAAAATATATAAGTGTGTGTGTGTGTGTGTGTGTGTGTGTATGTGTGTATAAAAGTATGTTTCTCTCTAATACTAGATATGGGGAGGGAACAGAAAAGGTGGCCTTTTAAATATAAATAATCAGAGCCATGCTAAATCAAAATCAACAGTGAGGGCTGGGGTTGTAGCTCAGTGGTACAGCAGTTCCCTCACAAGTGTGAGGCACTGGGTTCACTCTTCAGCACCACATTAAAAATAAATAAATAAAGATATTGTATACATGTACAACTTAAAAGAAAATATTTTAAAAAAATCAACAATGAATACATTTCTAGAACTGGGGACGTTTGTGAAATACTGACTCTTCAAATCAAGCTGTCAGAATAATTTCAGACAAAAAGCTGTCCTGTGAGATATTTGGAATTTACGTTATGAAGGTTATCGTCAGATTATAGCTTAAGATTTATTCATTTATCGTATTCATTCAACAAACTCTTACTACATGTGAACAATCTGAGAGTGACTGTGTTCTCCTGTGATCCTCTCATGACCTTCTTTACTCTGTGGAGCAAGCCTATAGTATTGCTGCCTCTCCCCATGGGCTACCCTACTTTTCATTCACAGAGCCTTAGCTTTTGAACTAAAATAAAACACAAATCAGAACAACACCAGGCCTAGCCATGAGATTTTAGTTTACTCTTTGCCAATATCTGTTTTCTATGCAATTAGTATATTGATGTATAAGGTTAAAGTTTCCATCCTACTAAAAGTTCTGACTCTCTTTATCATAACTAAATCAGTAGTACCCTTTGTGTCCTTTTCAGTAGTAGTAATTATTATTTAAAATATCACCCAAATCTTTTCCTAACTTTTTTTGGGGGGAGGGCGGGTACTGGGGATTGAATCTAGGGGCACTTTACCATTGAGCCACATGCCTAACTTTTTAATTTCTTTTTTTTTTTAAATTTTAAGACAGGGTATCATTATGTTTCTTAAGGCCTCACTGATTTGCTGAGGCTGACCTCAAATTTGTGATCCTCCTGCCTCAGCCTCCCAAGTCACTGGAATTATAGGTGTGTACCACCATACCCTGCTTTTCCTAACATTTAATAAGTAAAATGAATGTAACTAACCATACTGACAATGTATCTGCTTTTGTTAAAGAAACTCTAAAATGTGTAGTAAGGGGAGTTGCTAGGAATTATCTAAGTTTTTAAGGGATACTGCAAATTGTAGTATGTATGGAAATATGCCACATTACTAATTATTCCACATAAAGTAGCAAATTCTTCCCTTTGAATTGATCAGTCTGAATTATCAGTGTTCCTTAAGTTCTATTCTAGAGCACATATATTCATGCTTGAAGACTTGATTTGCTAATTGAATATCCCAGCTAACACACACCAAGTCAGATATTGATACCTGGTGTGCAAATTTCCCAAGGTCATGCAAACAGCTGCTAAAGTCAAGCCACAGACCTTATCAAACTCAGGAAGGCATGTCCTGACTTTGAGTTATGTAAGAGGAGGCAGAGGGTATAGAGTGGAAATGCCAAGTCAGGTAAGGAACCAGCCGTGGAAACCACCTGCTCTATCATTTTCCTCCTTTTTTTCATTTTAGAGATGCAAAACCTTCAGGCTGATTGATCTCAGGGAAGGAGTCAAACGACTGTATGAACTGCTTTGTAGCTCAGTTAGTCAGAGCACACAAGCAATTGCATTCAATCAGATGCCATTGGACAGGCTGGTTTTACTGGCTCCCTTAAAATCCATCCCTCTCCCTCTCTCAGCAGTTGACACCATAACTCCTCACATTGCTGGTACACTGAAAAACTGTATCAATATTTTATTTTGGGGCCATTCCAGTTTATTAGGAAGGCACCCGATTTGCATTTAGTCCAATTTGGCTTCATCTAGATACACATTTGTTCTGAGACTTTTTTTTCTTAACTGCTGTGCATGTTGAAGGGGAAGTTGGATGACATTTTATTTATTTTAAGTTGTCTTTTTGTTTTTTCAAGAGTGACAAAAGAAAGACCGTTTTTGAGAATAATCTTTTTTTAGATACTTACTTCTACAAGCAAAGACTTTTTCATATTTCTGAATAATCCCCTTTGTAAGATAGATTATTTTACTTTGAAATACAGCTGCTATAGACACTTATTGACTACTGATATAGCAATTATCTACTCTATAGGATATCCCAGTGATCTATATTATCTTCTAAAGAGCCCAGTGCTTCTCAAAAGCCCATTGATAATTTAATGAGCTCTTGCAACCATTAATGAAAATAATTCTTCCCCTTTGTTAATTTTTCCATTGAAAATGATGTGTGACAATCTGACAAAAGTAAACTGGATGCTGAATTGTCTATGTGGAATTGACAGACCTCTGGGTGCTGCGTAAATTGTAAGGAGTCACCGAGAAAGGCAGCTGATAAGTCAGGAGGTCTCTTCTGTATTCCAGGAAAAGCATTGATTGCATCTTGGTCTACAGTGTAAGGGAAGGGTGGGAAGTCATGGCATTGAGAGTGTACCCTCAATTGGAGCTGAAAGGTGTGACCATGAGAAGGTTCTAGGGTGTGGGGGAAAGGCTAGGATAAAAGAGAATGCCTCACTTTCATGCCTAGGCAACCAGGTGAATGGTGACATCATTCCCCAACATAGGAAAACCGGGAAATCTTAGGAGGAATATGAATTGTGGGAAAAACAAGAGTTTAATTTTGGAGACCTTGAGTTTCAAATATCGGTGGACATTTTGGTAAAGACAGACAGGGGACACTGAGAGTCTAAAGGGAATTAGAATCTGGAGTTCAGAGAGAGGTGAGGGCTGAGATGGGCTGTGACAAAGAGACCAGGGGTATGGAGTCACCTTTTCAAAGCTCGTACCATCCTGTTTATCCTGTTTGTGCCAGCTGAGGTCAGCCAATCACAGGAAAGGTCATCTATGATGAATATGTTTCCCCTCCCAGTCCTGGATTTCCCACCTGGAAACAATGGGTGACAGCAGCGTCCTCTGTCACACTACTGACCTTGTCTAACCATGTTCTGCTGCAACTTTGTGAAAATAACTGGCTCAATTCTGTTTCACTTCCAGTCTGTATGAATTTTGTGCCCTTACTGAAGATCGATGCTATGGCAATTAGGTTAGAGAGTTCTGTCGCTTGCCAAGAATATCTGACCCCCAGGACTCCCAAGGACTAGTCTCTGGTGATGAGCAGGCTCATGAATCACAAAGTAAAGTGCAGGGAGACACAACAGATGCAGAAACATCTGCATGGCACTTCATGCAGCCTGCTGCTCCCACCCTCTCTAACAGACCTGAAAAAGATACTCATGGGCATGGGCTTCAGGAGCAGCCAGACACAAGTTCCCTGGCATTGATCAATAGCAAAATGAATGCTAAAACTGTAATTGCCTGGAAGAAATCTCTAAGATCTTATGATAGTTCAGTGCTAAGTCCAGGAAGTAAAACCCATACTGGATTCAAAGTAACAGAGATCCAAAGTAGGAGTCTCTACTCCTCAGGCAATCCCCGGACACAAAGGAGACCAGGTTACCTGTTGAGGAATGCTGGTCTCGGGGCTAGTAGTAATAAAGCACTGAGCAGGATCACAGAGTGTCTCAATAAGCAAAACACTTGACTAGTCACTTGTTATTCAACAATGAATTGCTCAATCCAACAAATAGCTATTGAACACCTATTATGTATTCGGCACTGTTAAAGGCACTGAAGAAGAGACAGTCAACATAAAAGATAAAAATTCCCTGCATTTGCAGACCCTCCTGCCTAGTGAGAGGAGACAAGCAATAAGCAGAGCAGATAAGTAAATTATATTGTGAGAAGATGAAGTGCCGGAGAGGAAAGAGAGCAGGTGAGATTGATAAGGCTCATGGAGCACAGAGGGTCAGAGGAGGAATGGAAAGTGAGTACAGCCTTGGTGAGCAGAGGTGGGTTATCAGGCCTGTGGCAGGTAGCACAGGGCCTGCTCTGCACTGAGTAACAGGGTTCTGCTGGGGCTTTGGTTACTCTATTATTTTCAGTCCATATTTATCCAGGTGAACTGTGCATCAAGTAGTAAACTTTGTCATTTTGTTCATAAGAAGTGGCATTAAATGAGAGCATTCAGAGGTCACATGTCCAGGCCCATGGCCATCATGTAGAGTTTGGACTATTCAGAGTGACCCTAGCGTGTAGGCTTTGGATGTATAAGCTGGACTCCATTTGGAAATCCTCAGATGAATTGGAGAGGTGAGCACGTGACATTCATGGGCTACTCAGATAACTGAGTACTAAGTATGGGAGAAGAGCACTATTGCATCCAGAGAGGGAGACAGAGGGAAGAGATGAACAAAGTGACACTCCAAACGCCTTTAGATCTGAGAGACAGAATACTCCTGTCTCTCTGAGAATTATTCCAGTTCTCAGGAAAGTCCCTTGGTCCACTTGGGTGACATTCTTACTAGTTACAGCTGAGTAGATGGGCATATTGATCTCACCCGAACTGAGCTTCTCAGGATCTTTCTCCAGAAATTTTGATCTGGAACATCTCTGCAGGTAGCTCTAAGTAAGGGCTTATTTTAGAGTCTGAGCTGTGGGACAAGCTTGAGCTTATAGAAGGAGCCACAGTCCACAAATAGAAAGCATAAAGCTGATGTGCAGGAAGAAGGAAGTCCACATGCCTTCAAGAAGGAGGCCCATGGAAGCCTTCATTCCCTATGGCATTCCCACTCAGTTCCAGCCCCTCCTAGAGCCCAGCGGCACCGTCCACCCTATGGAAGCTTCTGTGCCATTAGCAGCAGCTCATAGAGATAGGACACTATACCAATGGATTCCATGGCAGGGATGGGGTGGCTTGGAAAGCTACAGAGGAAAGGAGGCTAAGAATGACCCAAAGGAAATTGAATTACCTAACAAGTGAAGGAAAAGTCATCTGTCACATTCTATATTACTCGGACTTCCATCTGCATGGACCAAAGTTGTCAGCTATGGAATTTTAGCATAAGAAAAATTAATCATAACTTCCTAAAGTTGATATCTATGATTCTTTTATTGTTCTTATGTTAGTCGACTTTCTATCACTGTTTGTTTCTGAGATAATTTACTAACAAAGATAAAAGGTTTGTCTCAGCTCACAGTTTTAGAAGTTTCAGGCCTTGATGGGCAGACCTCTTGATTTGCCTTCAGTGGATGTGCTGGCTGTTGATGATGGGGAGTGCAAGGCAAAGAAAACTGGTGTCCTCCAGAAACCAATCCACAAAATTACAACTTTCTTATATTTGATAAAGGGGCCAAAAACATGCAATGGAGGAAGGATAGCATCTTCAACAAAGATGGTGCTGGGAAAATTGGAAATCCATATGCAACAAAATGAAACTGAATCCCTTTCTCTCGCCATGCACAAAAGTTAACTCAAAATGGATGAAGGAGCTAGATATCAAATCAGAGACACTGCGTCTGATAGAAGAAAAAGTTGGCTACAATCTACATACTGTGGGGTCGGGCTCCAAATTCCTTAATAGGACGCCCATAGCCCAAGAGGTAATAACAAGAATAAACAAATGGGACTTACTTAAACTAAAAAGTTTTTTCTCAGCAAGAGAAACAATAAGAGAGGTAAATAGAGAGCCTACATCCTGGGAACAAATTTTTACCTCTCACACTTCAGATAGAGCCCTAATATCCAGAATATACAAAGAACTCAAAAAATTAAACAATAAGATAACAAATAACCCAATCAATAAATGGGCCAAGGACCTGAACAGACACTTCACAGAGGAGGACATACACTCAATCAACAAGTACATGAAAAAATGCTCACCATCTCTAGCAGTCAGAGAAATGCAAATCAAAACCACCCTAAGATACCATCACACTCCAGTAAGATTGGCAGCCATTATGAAGTCAAACAACAGTAAGTGTTGGTGAGGATGTGGGGAAAAGGGTACACTTGTACACTGCTGGTGGGACTGCAAATTGGTGAGGCCAATTTGTAAAGCAGTATGGAGATTCCTGGGAAAGCTGGGAATGGATCCACCATTTGACCCAGCTATCGCCCTTCTCCGACTATTCCCTGAGGATCTTAAAAGAGCTCACTATAGGGATACTGCCACATCAATGATCATAGCGGCACAATTCACAATAGCTAGACTGTGGAACCAACCTAGATGCCCTTCAATAGATGAATGGATAAAAAAAATGTGGCATCTATACACAATGGAGTATTACGTAGCACTAAAAAATGACAAAATCATAGAATTTGCAGGGAAATGGATGGCATTAGAGCAGATTATGCTAAGCGAAGCTAGCCAATCCTTAAAAAACAAATGCCAAATGTCTTCTTTGATATAAAGAGAGCAACTAAGAACAGAACAGGGAGGAAGAGCATGAGGAAAAGATTAACATTAAACAAAGACGAGTGGGGGGAGAGAGAAGGGAAAGCATATGGAAATGGTAGGAGACCCTCAATGTTATCTTGAGCTTTGTAATGTTTTGAACAACCAATAAATAAATAAATAAATAAAAGAAAAGAAAACTGGTGTCCTCAAGACCTGAGAGCTAAAATGGAAGACAAAGGGTCAGGGACACAATGCCCTTCGAAGACACACATTGAATGACCTAAGGACATCACACTAGGCCCCTTCTCTCATATATTCCAAAACCACCCAGCACCAGCTGAGCCAAACCTTTAAGAATGGACTTTGGTGGGAGGGGGTTATAGCTCAGTGGTAGAGCACTTGCCTAGCACATGGGAGATGTTGGGTTTGAGCCTCAGCACCACATTAAAAATAAATAAATAAATAAAAATTAATGTATTGTGTCCATCTACAACTAAAGATTTTTTTTTAAAGGGATGGGTCTTTGGGAGACATTCCAGATCTCAACTGTAGAATTCTGCCCCTTGTTCCCAAAGATTCACGTCCACCTAATATGCATTTAGTACATCCCAGGAGTCTCCAAATTCAAAACTGCTCCAGCATTGCTCAAAAATAAAAGCTCAAGGTCTACTCTGAGATTCAAAATAAACCCAATTGTGAGTCCCTAAAAAAGTAAAAAAAAAAAAAAAAACTTATATACTTCCAAGATACATTGGTGGGATAGTCACATGGCAAACATTCCTGTTCCAAAAGGGTGGAATAGAAAAATAACAAGGATTGGCCCGTGACAAGACCAAAACCCAACAGGGCAAACTGAGATCCTAATCTCCATGCCCAGCATTGGAGTATCCTGTGGCAGGATATGGGCTCCTAAGGGTTTGAGCACCCCCTCCATTATTGGTGTATGGTTTGGGTCACAGGGCCTCTCTTGGGCAGGCTCTGCCTGCTGCCTGCACCCTCTTTGGCAGTTGTTGCATGTCACCAGCAATTTGACATTCCTGGTGTTTCACTGCAGCTGCAGCGTCACTCTCCCAGGTTCACACATTGTCCTCTCCAGCGCTGCTTTCGGGGACTCTGACCCTGCCACCCTCTGCCTGCCCTCTAAAGCCTTTCTCTGAAATCTCCTTGGAAGGTCCCATGGCCCCATAACTCTGGCATTCTGCATTGATGCAGAACAGCTCTGCGTGGACAATGCCAAGGTCTGCCACCAGTGCAGGCTGCTTAAAGCAGTTACAGCAGACTCTGGGCACCTTCCTGGCTGAACACAGGGAAACGAATCCCAAGGCAGAGCTGGGTGCACAGCGCGCCTCTGGGCTTGTTTCTGGAAGGATTCTCCCATGCAAAGTCCTTGAAACAAACTTGCATTTCTACACCTCTGAACCTGTGATGCTGCAAAGTGATGTAGATATTTAATATGCAAACATGGTTGAGGTAAAAGTAAAAGGTTTTCTAGTGCACTTTTAATGAGCAAAGGCCAAAAACAAGATTTTCTACCTTTTAAGCTGTATTTACAAATCAACTCCAAGGCCATGCCCCAGTGGTACAGTATCAGAGAGGAGATGAGATCCACAGGAGTGCTCTATGTGAGTGAGCACTAACCTGAGAGCATGGTGAGGATGTGTTTTCCTAAGCTTCAGTTCTATGTCTTCTGATTCTGTAGATCAGGGTGGAGCCAAAAGTCTACATTTTTAACAAACATTCTAAGTGCTCCTGATGCAAGGGGGTCCCAGAGCCATGTCTTGGGAATTGTGCTTTGGAGTAATTTTCTTTAAAGGGCAGCACAAAGCAGCAGAATAATCTCTGGCCTGGGTATCAAGAGTCACAGCACTTCTGAAGACGTTTATTTATATGAAGAAATGTTAAAGCCATTCTGTCCCACTCAGTTATGGCTAGGTTAACATGACCTAATAAATTATGATTATAATATTTATAGATCACTGTTCGCATTACCCAGTCACAAGAGCGAAAGCTTGCCGATTCCGTGGGAAAGTGCTCTGAATATTAACGTGCTGCTTAGCTGCAAGTGTTACCAGGTAGGAACGGGGTAGTGAAATTAAATGTTTGCAGGAAGGAAAAAGAAAAACTTCCCTGTTTTGATGTGAGTCTGGTTTCCTTTCTCAAGCCCCCATTCCTTCTCAGTGGCCAGGGGTTAACAACATCATGACATTTCCAGGTATTCTTCTCACTTTTAGTTTAAGTTTAGCTTCCTTTGGGTAAATATGTGGACGAATGCTAGTATTATTGTTTCCATCACTGTGCCTGCGCCTCCCTTCCTCCCTGTCTTTAGGTCCTCACCTCCTGCTCTCCCTTGTCTTTCCATGGGCGCCTCACGTCCTGCCCACTGTGGCTACAGGTAGAGAAGAGGATGCGAGCATTCCTGATTGTCCTCTTTTGAGGAGAGATGCCAGACTACTCCGAGTGTTATTACAATGCTGAATACACATCATTATACAGCTGTCAAAACTCATCGAATGTGCACCACCAAAGGTGAATCCAGTCATAACAAGTGTTGATGTAGGCTCATTAACCATGACAAACTTGGTAGCTGGTGCATGTGTGGAGACAGGGGCATGTGGGGAATTTCCAACCTTTACTGTTTTGTTTGTATGTTTGTTTTGGAGGAGAATTTTTTGTTTTTTGTTTTTTTTTTAATTTTTTGCTGTGAACCGAAAACACTCTTTATTTTAGAGTTGGTTTTTTTTTAAATTTATTACTAAAAAAAATATAAAACTATTCAGAATTTAAGTGGACTGTCCAAAAGACAGGAATTGGTTAATATTGGGTGCACTTGTTCATGCTTACATTCTGACTTCCCCAATGCCGCACAATTGTGAAGGATAAAAACCTTGAAGTCATCAAATAGCTCACTCTAAACCTCAAGCAACTAAGGACCAATCTTGCAAACATATTTAAGAATTGGTCTCTTGGTTGGGAATGTGGCTCAAGTGGTAACGTGCTTGCCTGGCATGCGTGAGGCACTGGGTTCGACCCTCAGCACCACATAAAAATAAAGATGTTGTGTCCACCTAAAAAAAAAAATCGGTCTCACCTTCAAATCTGCATATGATCTAGTTATTTTTGTTAAGTATTTATTTTGCAATTTGTGTTGTTTGTGTTTGTGTTTCTTTTCATGCACAAGTAGTGCACAAAAAAGAGCAGTTTGTAAAGGAATATGGCATAATGAGTGATCACTAATGAGAGTCAAAATAATTCACTGAACCAAAACACCAAGGTTTACTGCAGTACATTCAAATAATTTTTTGCTATATTTCTCCTAGGAGATTTATTACTTCAAGATGGATTTTGTGTTCTGAGCACTAAAATATATGATAAAACAAATGAAAATCATGATTTTCCCAATGAATTCCAATGCCCATGTTGATGATTCATATGGTTTGGTATTGCAAAATGACATAATCCATTTTATTGATGGGACTTGACCTCTTTCTTCTATTTAGACCCAAATCAGCACAGCCTCACACTAGACCATGGTGTTACAGATGCTTCTGTCCTCTAACTTCTTGTCCTTCCCTTGGAACAACCTTTATTTATATTGTATTGTCTTACATTCTTGCAATACACCCAGAACTGGATCCTTCTAGTTCCAAATCACTGCTAGAGACTCCAGTTATTTAACCCTTACTAGAGTCAGTGCTTTCTGCTCATAGTAAGCACTGCCAGCTATTTTAGATTATGCAGCCAGCTATTTAAAAAATTATAGCACAAGTCTGTACTTGTGGCACTAATCTGTGCAATTCCTTCTGGGATTGTGTTGCCACTGGCTTACTGACTTCACCTGGTCCTTCCTACAACACTGCTCTTACTTTACAAGTCACGGAATAGTGAGATGACTGTCAAATGCCAATCATCTTACCTCTTCAACTATATGGTCAGTGCCAGGCCGCGAGGGTATATTCATAGACCCCATGAATGAGTATATGTCAGATGTGGCCAACATTCTATTTATCACCTAGTCTCAAAAAGGAAGAGTATGACCACACATTTTGTATCCTGGCATATATCTAAGCTCAGATTTGAATGTGATGGTTCTTTAAAAACTTTTATATTTTCTTCTCTCCAGTCCATTTCTGTCCTAGCAAATAGTGTTAATTCCCTCTGGAGAAAATAAGAAATATTTATCAAATATATTTGCAGTAGTTGTTCTACATCCTTTCCTGGTGGGACTTTCCCTGCTCACCTCATCTTCTTTCAATCGTTGGCCTGCACACTTGCTTGTGAACTGACTCAGATGTGGAAACTCAGTTAAGCACAGCAATATTCTGTCAGATAGTTGGTGAGATTTTAGACTTTGTTGGTCACTATGGCCATGAATCAGTGCTGAGACCTACCCAGAAAGACAGGGACAAGTGGACCCTGGGTGGCTCACACTGAAGTCTGGCAAATCAGAAATTCTCTAGCCATGTGAATTCTTTACTTTCGGGACTCCCCTCTCCAATTTTTTTTTTCCCGTGACATTTTTTTTAGATCATTCATGGTAAAAGACACAGATGAAGCCTGTGTCTAGTCCCGGGCAGGGGTGCAGACGCGTTTCACATGCACGCTCTGAAGTGCTGAGTCATCTCCTGTCTGCCCTTTCCTCTGTCCTGGCCTCAACCTTCAACACGCTGCATCATTCTTTTCCAGTTTGTCAGTCTTGGGTGTTCACTCTCCTTATGTGCTGTAACCTTCTGTGCCTGTGTGACTTCTTCTGCCTGTGACATGTCTACTGGATCATGTGTTCCTTGAACCTCTTCTTATCAGGCACTATAACTTGTTCCATGGAAAATGAACATAAGAGAAACTCCCAGGCCTGCCCTCCACTATGTGTGAATCATTAAGATTTTTTGTTTTCACTTCAAACAGAATTAACAAATGTACAGTGAGCTTATTGCATTTAACCTACTATCTCTACAAATAACCCTTGGGCTTTGTAACCATGTGGTTGATTCCAGTGCTTTATAGCTGCCCTGGTGCTCTGGCCTGACAGTGCACAGGATGGCCAGGATCTCAGCCTACTCAGACTGCCTCACTTCTTTCTTGCTAACCTAACCATTTTATTTGAATAATGGACAGAAATGACTTGAATTTTGTATAAAAATGTCTATAGCTCACTTCTGAGTAACTGAGAAAGAAGGGACAGTTCTCTGGGGATGAGGGATGCAAAACTTGAATAAAAGACAATGCCATGAGGAAATGTGCTCTCTTCACCATTTCTTTCCAGCTTTTGTTTTTGTCCTATGAAGATATGGCGACTGGACTTTACAGGAGAAGCCAGAGAAAGGCACAGAAGCTGGCCCAGCACTAGGGTAGGGCTGAGTAGCTGAACAAACTAATTGCCTACCTGCACTTCTTGTAAGGGGAAGCAGTTAAAAATCTTAAGACACGGTTAGCCATTCTGTTGTTTTTGTCCCAAAGCATTTCTAACTAATGTATCCTCAATTAGCCTCTTTAATTTTCTTCTCCATACATCAGCTTTGTGTAAGTGTGTTAGTCAGCTTTTCATTGAATTGTGCCCAAGTTACCTAACAAGAACAACTAAGTGGAGGCAAGATTTATTTTGGACCATAGTTTCGGGGGTTTCAGTCCATGGTAGGCCAACTCCATTGCAGAAACATCATGGTGGAAGGGCATAGCAGAGGAAAGACGTGCAGCTCAAGGCAGCCAGGAAGCAGAGAAAGAGAGAGAGACAGGAAGGGTCCAGGGACAAATGTAGTCCCCAAGACCACACCCCCAGTGACCTACTTCTAGTCATGCCCCATCTGCCTATAGTTTTCACCACTTCCCAGTAAGTCCATTCAAATTATTAATCCACCAAATGGATCAATCCACTCATGAGGCCAGAGCCCTTCTGATCCAATCACTGCCTAAAAACCACACTTCTTAACCTTACTGCCTTGGGAATTATGCATTCAACTCATGATCTTGTTCAGAGGACATTCAAAATCTAAATTATAACAGTAAGTGAGTTTGACTTTTATTATACTCAAAACCCAGAAACCAATAAATAAATGTTTTATATACACCTTCACATTTATATTTTTTGTTTAGCCCTTGTATCATGTAGCTGCACCTCTCCTGGCATCCCTCCCTCTGGTCTGGATGTAAATCACCCACGCTTTGCCAAAGCGAACTTATGCACCGAAGCCCTTCCTTCCTACCTGTGGGAGCAACATTCTCACAGCTCTCCATGTTTGGCCTATGCAGATTCTCTCACCGAGTTCCTTTTCCTCAGTCTGCAAATCTAAGATTATTTTCTTTTGAAAATAAATTAATTAATAAACATGACCGACCATCCTTCAAATCTTTTTAAAAGTATTTTATTTCCTTTCTTGTTCTCTCAGAATCTCTTTCAATCTGGTGTCTCTTCCCACCACTAACTGACCTTTAACTTTCCAATTCAGTTTCCGTCACTGAATTCAGTGACTTCTACTTGTCATCCTTCTCCTTGAGCTCTGGCAGGTGAGCACCACCGTCTCCACAGATGGTTTCCTCCCTGAGCTTCCACGAACGTAAGTACCCAGATCCCACCTCTCCTCTCTGGATCTTTCTCACACTCTTCACCCACTCCCTTTTTTTCTCTGAACATCCACACTCAAGCCTCCTGCCCTCTCCTGTGGATGGATTTTCCTCTGAGTTCATTTCTTTTCTCTGCTAGGATGTCCTTTGATGAAAACAGAACCAGACAGGGAGTCAGGAGAGACTCCTGAACCCAGTTTCCAGGTGGCTTTTAGATTCTCGGGGACTCCATTCTTTTATGCAGCCATGGTGAGCAGCTATCTCTAAGGTGACAGTTAGCCCTAACTATTAACACTGAAGTAGGCAGCTGTGATCTTCCCTACTGGGGGCTTTCGCTTAGATGTTTCACTGCTTTTTCAAATCAATGTGAATAAAATCAAGTCCTCCTCTTTAATCATCCAATGCTTCTCCCTCCAGTGACTCCATCACTTTTTTTTCCACTTCAGGATCTCTTTCCAGGACCACATTGACTCTCCTGTCTTAATTCATGTTTCTTGTCTCCTCCAAAAAGTTGTTTAACTTCATACTGTTTTTCAGACATTGGAGTTAACTGTTATTTTCTCACTTCCAACACCTTTTAATCTGGCTTCAGCACACTTATCTAGAGCATTCTCTACGACTCCCATTCAAATCTCAGCACTTCTACAGACACACCTTAAATAATCTGTTCCTTGTCTCATGTTTGCTCCTCATCTTTTTCTGTGCCCATCTTGTTCTGTGTGAAGTTCTTTCCAAGTTCCCCTAATATCTAAATGCTGCCTATTTAAAAGCATCTCCTCCACAAAGCCTTCTCAAACTGATGTTTGATGGTTTTACACTTTCCTGAAAACCTGTTTAATGAATACTCAGCATATCAGAACACTATAGTTGATAAGAGGTTAAAGGTAACATTTCAGAATTCTTCCACCTCTTCTCCCATATGACTTGCTATTCACTTCATATGGGTGAGTAAATATTTAGTGTTGAGTGTGAGAGCCCAGACCTGAGCCCAGAGTGGGTTTGGAGAGCCCAAGCTTAGCTTGTGCTGAGGATAGTAAAGAACCTCAGCAAACATTCACTGACTCAAATTGTCACCAGCTCTGTGACCTCACAAGAAGCAGGGAAGATAGATCATTCAACTTGGATATTTGAACTTCTTTTTTCTTACACACCAAGCTTAAACCTAGTATCACAATGAAAGAGCAATCGAGAGTTCCTCAAATATTGGGAGATAATTCAACGTTTTCAATATTTCACAGATCAATTCTATGTCAGCCTGAATTACAAGATAATATTGTAGTGCTTTGGTTTCATCAGACATCTCACACTAGACCATTGACTCTATACAGTGAACACAGAATGGGGAAAAAAATTAAATTCCAGACCTTGAAATGCTTAAATATGCAAATAAGATAATTTTATTTTGGAGGGAAGAAATCCTGATAAAACTGGAGTTAAAACATTGGGAAAAATTCTAATCATATGATTAAAAACCACATGTGTAAGTTTACATGTACAAGCCCATAAGCACATGTAAATCAAGACCTGACATGTTACATTTGTTTAGGGGTTCTTTTTGTCATCCCTGAACATTTATTTCTTGATCTACCTAGCTCAGAATTTCTTAGAACAAGACCTTGGAGCCTACCTTTCAGATATCTCACCCATGAATACTCTGGGTTTTGAAAAGAAAGACAAAACATCTTTTGTATTTACCAGTAATGAGAACAAAACACAAGTGAAAAGGTAGCATAGGATCTCTGGGAGGTAAAAAGGAGGAACACTGTGAAACAGACCCACTCACTGCTTCTGCTGGCAGCAGGGTTCTGCAAATGTTCCAAAGTGCCACAGCCCGGAAGTGCCACAGCCTGGCACAAGGGAGCAACTCAGCAGCTCGCCCTCAATTTCTTCTTCTTTCAAAGTTTTTGTCTTTGGAATTTGAAGAATGAAATCCAAAGGCCAGGACCTGTGAGTGTAAGAATAGAATCTGTTGAAGTACAAGAACACAAGACTTCCACCTTAACACAAGGCTTGATCATAGGTTTTCTTCCTCAGAACTGGCAGCGCTAGGGGTTTATATAGCACATGGGTTACTGTGATTGGTCCAGTTATGCTAATTAGGGTTTGAAAAATGTACCAATGCTATTGGTCCAATTTTATGCTAATTAGATTTGGAAACACACTAACGCTATTGGTCAACTGTTTTCGGCAGGGAGTGGTGCACACCAGGGATTGAACTTTGGGGCACTTGACCATTGAACTATATCCCCAGCCCTATTTTGTATTTTATTTAGAAACACCATCTTACTGAGTTGCTTAGCACCTCATTTTGCTGAGGTTCTCTTTGAACTCATGATAAGAAAACCAAAGGTGAGGAGCTTCCAAATGCACCCAGGGTCTGAGCTGAGCACTGACTCAAGAGTAAAGATGCTAACAGGAGCTTACTAAATGTTCACATTCAGGTATATACATTGCAGAAGAATTTATAATATAATTACTGTCACCTCTGCACCAAGCTTCGCGTTTTATGCCCAAATGTGTTTAGCGTAGTTTTCTAAAAAAATGAGAAATCCCCTTTTTAGAACTTCAGGAAAGTATAAGGTCTTAACACTACTGAGACACTGTGCAGGTACAATAGAGAAGGAAAGGTAAGCAATTTTGATAATATATTTGTAGAGCCTATTATGGCTTTTGAAATAGTTTAACAAAATTCCCACAAAAATGGTGTATTCACAATTAGCAAGAGAATGACAAAAGTGTTTTGAGATTCTTAGCAATTATGATGTAGCATAGAAATAAAAGTGATTATCAGAAGATTGAATTGAAATACCAATTCTATCACAAATCAGATTCAAGAACCTGAGGATAGCACTCCACCTTTATGAGACTCAACAGTCTTCTCATTAAAACTGTAGAATAAGCCAGGTTCATGGCACAAGCCTGTAATCCCAGCTGCTCAGGAGGCTGAGGCAGTAGGATCATGAGTTTAAAGCCAGCCTCAGCAAAAGTGAGGTGCTAAGCAGCTCAGCAAGACCCTGTCTCTAAATAAAATACAAAATAGGGCTGGGGATGTGGCTCAGTGGTCCAGTGCCCCTGAGCTCAATCCCAGCTACCGCCCCCCATAACCCCCCCTTACCTCCCCCCAAAAAAAAACTGAAGAATACCTTCACTGCAGGGTAATTTTGAGGAGAGAGAGAGAGACATGGATGGGGAAGACAGGGAAAGACAACATATTTTTTTTCAAATCTTGGCAGAATTAAAAATGTTATTGCTTTTCACATAGTATTTTTAAAAACAAATTACTTTGCAAGCTATAATGATACAAGTTTTCTTCATTTAGTAAAATATCACACTCTAGTAGGCATTTTTGCCAAATATTTGAAATACAACTTGTTTAAAATTGAAGATGTGAAATCAGTGTCTAGCTGAGTGGGCCATAATTACTTATAAACAGAGATTAAAACACTCTGGATTCATTCCCCCAGTGCTCTGTAATTATTGATACTGTCCACCTTCTAGCTGAGCAGAGGTCACTGCCCATATCCCATATGTGAAGTTTATGCAAAATGTGGAGAAATGACCAAGACACAGAACATCATTGCTGGGAGCAACACTTTAGTCTGAAGACTAGATTTAAGACATGAGAGTAGGTGTCCCAATACTCACCAATCTCTAACTATGAAGTGAAAAAAAAAAAAAAAAAAAAAAAAAACAGAATTCTGTCAAATTTAGGAACAGAACACAGGATGCGTAATCCTAGCTTTCCGCAACCCGAAGCCCGCATTCTGCAGATGCTGGCTCAGAACTCTGCATCCCAGACGCACTTGCAGGGCATAGCAAGACTCCTGCTTCCTTCCCCGGGGGAGGAGGCATTCAGGGTTTATGCACACTCTGTGGGGCTGGATAGACATTGGTGTGATGTGGTCCAAAGCCATGGAGACTGTTGCCAAGACTAGTTGATATTAGAAGTATATGCTGTGGAAACACAGTCATCAGGACTCTGAGGATCCTCTGTTGCTGTGATTCATCTCAAAATAGAAATGATGGACTTAATTTTTTTTAATAAATATTATCATAAAATAATTTCCTCAACTGGGGCAAACAAGTTGTGCTTGATGAAAGTGGTAAAAATCGTAGAGAAAGAAAAGAAGGAAGGAAGGAAATTTAAATTACTAAAATTAGAAACTTTAATCTATTCTTATCCTACATATTATCTAAAGATATTTTTACTCCAATCCCCCAGTTTCAAATAGTGGAGATAGAAAAAGTTATATAAGCCTTATGAATTTGAAGGTTGAGTTTGACCATAATGCATTCACACTAAGAAAAAGATTAGTAATGCCCTAAGACAGTACTAATAAGAAAGAGGTTTTTAAATTTCATTGAACAACTGTATAATAGGGTATCCTGGGTGTTTTAAGACATTATATTTTTCAATCTTCACATATACCTTTTAAAATACACTTTTGATTTCCAATAATACAGTGAAGAAATGAACTCAAAAGGTCATGTAGTTTATTTAATGCAATACAACTGGAAAGGAGAGAACCAAAATTTGAAACCTGGTCCTGTTTTTTGTTTGTTTGTTTGTTTCTCCCTGAACAACAAATGCTATCAGACTTAAGGAGAGGTGGGTTGGTTCAGCCCCAGCTGAACCCTTACAAACTGGGGATACATGTAGAAGACATCTAGAAGGGGGTGATCCTGGGCAAGCCCAGGAAGCCCTCTGTGAGTTCACTTGTATGTCTTGAGGTAACTCAGCACACAGTTGGGGGACCTCAGGATTAGCAGTCAGAGATCAGCCAGAGAGCCTCAGTCCTGACCATGGAAACAGACCAAATTCAAAAAGGCACACCGACAAGCTCCGGTGGCAAGAGATGCAGTGATGAAATACTTTGTAGATCTTGTTGGTTGAGTCAACAAAAAGAATAGAAAAGAGAATATGCCCAGACACTCCCGCTTCCTGGCCCTCCCTGTGCTGTGCGTTTATTGTTCTGGTTTTGTCCTCAGAAATGTGCGGCTCTGGAAGAGTCACTTCATGGCACTTGCCTTGGGAATATTTACCTAAACCGTGAAGAGTTTCAACTAAAAGCTTTCTAAGACTGCTTCCAGATGTGCATTTAAATGATGTCTTTTTTAGATGATGTCTAATAAACAATTCCAGAACAACGATTGGTAATTAATTCTTAAATAAATGGGCCCCTGTGTCCCATATTCATTATAACCTAATCAGAAACATAGGATGCAGAAGCAAGTTTCAAAGCACTGGAATCATTTTACTTTTCAATGAGCAAAGTAAATGAGTGAAAGAGAAAGGTAAATTATAGGATACGTTAAATTTCATATTTGATACGGGCACATGAGCAATTAAAACAGCACTCATTTCAGAACAGGCATTTTTCTTTTTGCAGATTCAGTGGGTTTTCTGGGAAAATCTGCTCCTATCAGCAGTGAATGCTAAAAAAAAAAGAAAGAAAGAAAGAAAAATATTGTATGATTGACAGCACAGGAAAGAAGCTAATGAATTATTCACCAAAACACATCTATTGTAAAATAATTTACAATTTTAAAAAAATTATCAGAGGCAAAGGCTTCTTCCCAAAGTGTAAATCCACCTCTGTAGCTAAGTAAAACTCAAAGGAAAAAACTGAAATAAAATGAAAAATAATTATGATAATTCTGTGAATTTTACCCTCTGAGAACGGAGTTCACACCTCCAGGACTCAGGTAGGATTTTTTCCTG
This sequence comes from Marmota marmota marmota, assembly GCF_001458135.2. Lineage (NCBI taxonomy): Eukaryota > Metazoa > Chordata > Mammalia > Rodentia > Sciuridae > Marmota > Marmota marmota. The sequence continues at coordinate 126,717 of NW_026000048.1, forward strand.
AAGGGAATGCCGTAGGTGTTTCTTAAGTGAACTTAAAGAGAGATGTCGATGCTCTTTGAGCGTGATTTCAAGAGATTTTTAGAGAAAGGTAATAGGTAAAATATTCAATGAAAAGAAAAAAGAACTTTGGTTATACAATAATCATATCAAAAAATAACAATAAAATATAGCAATTGAAATGCAACAGTGGAGCCAGTGGGAACTTATAGCACTGTCTTTTCTGATTGTGCTGAAGCAGTGGGGAGTCACTCCGTCACTAAACTTGGCCAGCAGAGCCTCCTTTGGCGACCTCTCAGATCCATTTGGTACTTGGATATGTCTACCACTAGTTTGGAGGAGCGCTGGAGAGCAGGGCACATTTGCACAGACTCAAAACCATTTCCACTGTTAGAATGCCCACCCAAACGTCATTTCCTTCAAATGGGTCACTACACACTCAATTCTGATGGGGGTGCACATTCCTACCATCGTCATCAATAACAGTCATCTAAATTCTCGAAGGGTAAGGAAACCTACTAGCTATACCTCACATGTAGAGCAAGTATACAGGTCCAGGTGTTGGAATTAAAACCCCAAGAGTCAGGCAAAATGTGTTCAGACCTCTGCATAAGTATTGGTGTATCAGTTGATGTGTGTTTCAATGAGAACTTTGGCTTGGCCTGTTCTGTCTTACAAACTTGCATAATTACATAAGGGAAGGAAGTTAAAGGAGAAACCTCCTTTGCCCACAATTAACCTACAGCATGATGAACTCATTAGCCTTGGATTCGAGGTACAGAGTAGAGCATGAGACATAATTGAACCTATACTCATCTCCCATCTGAATGGCAAGGAGTAAAACCCATCCGTGCCTCCTTCGCGGGTTTCAGTTTATAGACATTGGCTTCCCTCTGAACTTTGTGTAACTTTTCCTGTCACCTTCAACCTTTCTGGGGTCCTACAAGGAAAGACCATTTTTCAGTTTAATGGATGTGATTCTGTTTCAGCCTTGCTGACACCGTGGAAACCCACACAGGTACTATCAGCAATCCCATCCCGTCCTCCACTTCCATGCTCCTTCCTGGAGAAACAAGAACGTTAGCTCAAAGTTGTTGATAAGACATTGTTTCTAGTTGGCCAATTACAAGTGGGTCTCAATTCACAGGGGAAAAGGTCTTCATGGCAGCAATATACTGTATGACAGAGTGCCTTCCACATCATACGACTCAGTGTGGACACATTAGGTACTTGGTGCTCATCAAAGAGTTAGAGACTCAAGAGGACAGGAGTGTCCCACAACTGCATGGTGCAGCTGGGAGGTAACCCAGGCACTCAGACTCGAGTTCTAGAATAGTCTTGCATAGGCTACAGCTCGCAGCTTCAGCCAGTTGTCAGTGTTCCAAGCCCAGAGTGCTCCTCTCCTTCCTGCCATCCTAGCTAATTCTCCAGTTGGCCTTCTAAAGCTGAGAGGAAATAAACATTGGACCAATGAGTGCATTTCCTCTTCATTATTTTTGAGAATTATTTTATTTTCTTCTTTTGGGAAGAAGCAATCAGGAGTGTTTTATAACATTATGAGGATAGTAAATTTTTTTTATTTTTATACATATCTCAAAACCAGAAAATTAATTTAAAAATAATTCCAAAATATATCATCATTAGAACTTTCTGAAACACTTAACTGGGTGAGTTTTCTTTCTGTGGACTTTCTAATATTGTCAACAGGATAGTTACTTTATAACTTGGAAATGATACAATTTAAACTACTTTAAACCTGTTTGCATTTTTAGTAGAATGCGTGAATCAGGTTTTTCATCTAGGTTCACTTCAGATTAAATATGGAGAATTCATTTCCGTCATCATGAAGGCGAGGGTTCACTTGAGACTTCTGCTTCCCTGGTTTGTGTTTTTGGCCTAAGCTCTTTCAAATCTAAAGAGAGGGGAAAAAAATTATACAAGTGGCCAATGTAAGCTCCGTTTTTCATGTCGCTTCCAGCTGCTTTATTGAAACTGGACAAAGAAAAAACAAGTAGACAAAGTAAAAATAGCTACAAAACACGATCCTAAAGAAATGAAATTATTTACACAAGGCCTACAGTGAAGAAAAAAGCAGCCCTAACCAGAAATCATTTCGGTGAAAATAGGAATCACCATCACAGTCAGAACTGATGGGGACAGTCAGAAAGGGCCACCAGTCCAAGACTGTGGACTCGGCTTCTTAATGTTTTTAGAAGTTGTTTTTGTTGTGATGTGGGATGGGGATGGGAAATAAAAGCATTCCAAAGTTAAATTCCAGGGGCCCAAGAAGCAAGCACAGCCCCATTTGAGTACTTCTGAGTTGGTGAGATAAGTTGTATTTTAGGCTACACAGCTTTTGCATGCTCATGGTGAGTCTGTCTAGCTCTTCTTCCTAAGGGCTTCATGTGCAGATCATGGGAGAGTCCCTTTGTCCCTTGTCCCAAATACTCGCTCCCAAATATGTCACAAAAACTTATAGGAAATTAAATAAACTTCCCAAAGACATTTACAAAATGTGGATTTACTATTTCTTTGCAAAATAAGATAACATCTGTTGTCCTGCATGTAAGCAGATATTAGAGGACACCTAAAATGTTAAATTATTAACCTTTAGAGGACGTCTAAATAGGTAATGACCTTTTACTAATCTAGTCATGTTCTTATGATCTATAATTTCATAAATATTTATTGTGGTGTGCTTATAGGGGGGCACAACTCAAAAACTCTGTCATTGAAGAACTAGAGAAAACACTAAAGGTGTGGGCATTTTATTTAAAGAACTAAAGGAAGCAATAAAGACGTGGGCGCCCTCTCCGCCCTTAGTAGTTTCATGATGCTCATGGAATATGTTCATGTGATCCTTCCATATCTTAAACTGAGCAAAAAATAAGAAGGAAATCTAACTGATGCAGCCTCCAGAAAGAACTCATCCTTACAAAGGAGTCTAACTTTATTTGAAATGATACACAAGCAGATGCTATGGTTTGGGTAATGTCCCACAAAGTGTCATACATTAAAATGTGGTCCCAGGGGTGGCATCAATGGCAGGAGATGTGATTTTTCAGCAGGTGGGCCTGGTAAGTGTCCTTAGGTTATGGGGAGGTGACCTTGAAGGGAATTGTGAGGTCCTGGACCCTTCCCATCTTGGTCTTTGTTTCTTGGATAGTGACATAAATGGTTTTGATCACATGCCCCTGCACTGATGAGCCACCCTTTCCAGAGGCCAAAAGCAATGGGCCAACTGGTCTCAAACTGGAATCTCCAAAACCATGAGCCAAAGTAAACTTTTTTTAGTTAAGTATCTCAGGTATTTTGTTATAGTAACAGGAAGCTGACTAATACAGCAGGTCTCTGCCTGCAAGAATATTATTTAATTTTGTCATCTGATTTTACTAGAGTCAGAAATGTGAACCAGACTGCAGAAAATGGCAAAATAGAGGAGACTGCTCTCCTGGCTGCTTTGTGGTGTGAAACCAATTCTCCAGTTGAGGAACTAGAGACCTTCAGGGACACTATAAGTACACAGGGTAGAAACTCTACTGCCTTAGGTCCATACTTTTAGATGGGTAGACACACAAACAACATGAAAAAGCAAGGGACTCACCTCATAGGCAAAGACATCCACAGACTGAAGACAAAAGGATGGGAAAAACACATATCATTCACAAGAACCTCATAAACAAGCAGGGGTTTCTATCCTCCTACCAGATAAAGTGGACTTCAATCGAAAGTGAATCAGAAGGGACAAAGAAGGACACTTCATACTGCTTGAGGGAATTATACATCAACAAGACATAACAGTTGTAAATACTTATACCCCAAACAATGGAGCATCTATGTATGTCAAACAAACCCTTCTCAATTTCAAGAAGCAAATGGAATACAACACATTAATACTGGGTGATTTTAACACACCTCTCTCACCACTGCATAGATCCTCCAAACAAAAACTAAATAAAGAACCCATTGAACTAAACAATATAATTAATAATTTTGACTTAACATATATAAAATATTTCATCCATCAATGACTGAATACACTTTCTTTTCAGCAGCACATGGATTCTTCTCTAAAATAGGCCATATCTTGGGCCACAGAGCAACTCTAAGCAAATATAAAAAAATAAAGAGTATACCTTGCATCCTATCAGATCATAATGGAATGAAATTAGAAATCAATGATAAAATTAAAAACAGGAACTATTCTAACACCTGGAGTCTAAATAGTATGCTATTGAAGGACAAATGAATAGCAGAAGAAATCAGGGATGAGATTAAAAAATATTTAGATGTAAATGAGAATAGTGATAAAAAACCTATCAAAATATATGGGACAAATGAAGGCAGTGCTTAGAGGAAAGTTCATTGAATTAAGCTCATTCATTAAAAGAATAGAAAGTCCACAGATAAATCAACTAGCATTACATCTCAAAGCCCTAGAAAAAGAAGAAAAAATCAACACCAAGAGCAATAGAAGACAGGTAATAACTAAAATCAGAGATGAAATCAATGAAATTGAAACAAAATAAACAATCCAAAAAATCAATAAAACAAAAAGTTGAAAAACCCTTAGCCAAGCTAACAAAGAGAAAGAAAAAGAAAACTCAAATTACTAAAATTCTCAATGATAAAGGAAATATCTCAATACTAAATACAGACAATAATCAGAACCTATTTTGAAAACTTATATTCTAATTAAATAGAAAATCATGAAGACATCAACAAATTTCTAGAGACATATGACCTACCCACTCTGAATCAGGAGGACATACACAATTTAAACAGATCAAATTCAAGCAATGAAATTGAAGATGCCATCAAAAGCCTACCAAGAAAGAAAAGCCCAGGACCAGACAGATTCTCAACTGAGTTCTACCAGAAAGTCAAAGAAGAATTAATACTAATACACCTCAAATTATTTCATGAAATAGAAAAGGAGGGAACCCTTTCAAACTCATTCTATGAAGCTGGTATCACCCTGGTACCCAAACCAGACAAAGACACATCAAGGAAAGAAAATTTCAGATCAATACCTCTGATGAACATAGATGCAAAAGTTCTTAATAAAATACTGGCAAATCACATACAAAAACATATTTAAAAGATAGTTCACCATGATCAAGTGGGGTCGTCCCAGGGATGGAAGGTTGGTTCAACATATGGAAATCAATAAACATAATTCATCACATCGACCGACTTAAATAAAATAATCACATGATTATCTCAATAGATTCAGAAAAAGCATTTGGCAAAATATGGCATCCATTCATGAAAAATTAGCAAACATACTTCAACATTGTACAAGCCATATATATTAAACCCAAGGCCAATACCATTCTTAGTGGAGAAAAATTGAAAGCATTCCCTCTAAAAGCTGAAAGAAGATAGGAATGCTCTTTTCACTAGTTCTATTCAACACAGTCTAGTGTGAGTAATTACACGAAAGAAAGAAATTAAAGGGATACAAATAGGAAAAGAAAAGCTCAAACAATCACTATTTGCTGATGACATAATTCTCTATTTAGAAGACCCAAAAACTCCACCAAAAAAACTTCTAGAACTCATAAATGAATTCAGCAAAGTAGCAGGATTTAAAATTAACACCTATAAATAAATTTAATTTCCCTATATCAGTGATGAATCAACTGAAAGAGAAATTAGGAAAATTATCCCATTCATAATAGCCTTGAAAATAATAAAATATTTAGGAATCAATCATACAAAACAGGTGAAATGCCTCCAGAATGAAAACTATACAACACTAAAGAAAGAAATTGAAGAAGACCTTAGAAGATGGAATGATCTACCATGTTCTTGGACAGACAGAATTAATATTGTAGAAATGGCCATACTCCAAAAGTGATATACAGGTTAAATGCAATTCCCATTAAGGTTCCAATGATATTCTTTATAGAACCAGAAAAACCAGTCATGAAATTCATTTGGAAAAATAAGAGGCCCAGAATAGCCAAAGCAATCCTCAGTAAGAACAGTGAAGCAGAAGGCATCACAATACCAGACCTTAAACTATACTACAGAGCCACAGTAACAAAAACAGCATGGTACTGGCACCAAAATAGACATATAGACCAATGATACAGAATAGAAGACACAGAGACAAACCCACATACATATGGTTATCTCATGCTAGACATGTTGAAGAGGCTTCTTCAACAAATGGTGCTAGAAAAACTGAAAATCCACATCAATATTCATAGGAGCTCAATTCACAATAGCTAGGCTATGGAACCAACCTAGGTATCCTTTAACAGATGAATTGATAAAGAAAATGAGGTACATAAACACAAAGGAATATTACTCAGTCATAAAGAAGAATGAAATTATGCCATTTGCTGATAAATGGTTGGAACTGGAAACTATCATGCTAACTGAAATAAGCCAATCCACAAAATCCAAAGGCCAGATGTTCTCTCTGTTATGCAGATGCTGACTTACAATTGACAGGGATGAGGGGAGAGAGTAGTGGAGGTTCACTGGATTGAAGCAGGGATTGGGAAAAACAGTGAATGATTCAGACCTAACTTTCCTATATTCGTATATGAATACACTACCAGTGAAATTCCACATCATGTACAACCACAAGAATGGTAAGTTATACTCCATGGATGTATGACATGTCAAATACACTCTACTGTCGTGTACAACCAAATCACAACAACAACAACAACAACAAAAGAAATGTGAACCAGTATTTTTAGCAGAATGAAATGTTCTGGTTAATTAAATATCCTGTTGGTCAAGTGTATGTATGCAACAAAGCACAATTTATTATACACAGCTTTGATTTTTGCTATTGCAATTAAATAACCATAAAAATTGTACATAGTCATTAAATGGGCTAGATAGCGACTCACTGTGGCTGCATAAATAACCCTTGATTGTGCACACGGTGTAAGTACATTTGCCATTTTAGTAGCAACAAATGGTGCAAAATAAGTGTGAAAAATCAAAAACCCAGTGATTCACCTTTTTTTCTGATCACACTATAGTGTCTACAATGCCCACAGATATACATTCAAATCTATATGATTTCTGACACTAGTGAAGATTAGGATCACTAGGAAAGGCTAAGGTTCCCACACAGCTGCAGACAATGACAACCACCTTCTGATTAGGAGATGAGGACACAAAGAGGCATGGTTTTCTTACTATCCCAAGGGCGTTAATCTCTCATGGCCCCACAGCCACTCACGTGCCTGTGGTCCTATGCTTTGGTACTCAGCACAGGGGCTCAGCTGGGGAGCATTATCACTGCTCTCTGGAGTCCCCCCGCCTCCTCTGTCCCTTGTGCTCCCCTCACCTCTGCGATGCTAGCCGGGCTCTTTGTGTTGTTGTGCTTTATGCTTAATGTGGCAACAGAGAGCAGCAGACTATCCACTGGCTGCACACGGAGGAACTCTCCACTGTCCCAGCCCAGAGGGAACCAAGCAGAGAATCACACCAATGCCAGAGCCCAGAGAAGCGAGAGCTGCTGGGACCATTTTGGGGACAATCTGCCCTTAATGACACAAACTACGTTGTCATAGGCTGGGGAGAGAAAGCTTAAATAGCCAGAGAAGCACTCACTGGAGTGGTTCTTAGAAACAAGTTCTAAGAGTAAGAAGGGTAGGAAACCAGATGAAAGGGAGAGGATGGAGGGACACTCTGCTCAGCTCTGAGTGTGCTCTCCTCTTTTAGGAACCTTGCCTAGAAGAAAGAAGAGAGAGGGAGCAGTGCCAGAGGAGGCAGCCACAAGAGAAGAAGGTTTGCAGCTTGTTTCATCGTTTTCACTTGTGTTTTAGGTGGAAGTGATGTCAGGAGTTTTGTTGTCTGAGAAGAGTCAGTGGAGAGGAAGATACCGAGGTTCGGAGAGACCAAGCACAGCTATTCCCTGGGGGAAGATTGGTAAATGGAGACAAAGCTGGCTCCTATCTCCTTCTCCAGCAGGTGATTGAGGCGTGAAGAATGGGACAGTTTATACCTCCGTGTTAATGATTAGACGGGCAATAATGTGGGAAGGTGTTCATTTGCACAGCGATACAGCCAGCAGGCACTCAAGTTGACTTCCTTGGAAGGCTCTCTTGCCCCACGTCTCCCCGTAGCTGCAGAGCACTCAGAAGCTCTGGGAAAATTCGCCACCTGCTGTAATCAGATTATCAAGAACAATGATGCTATGGGGACCTGGCCCTCAAAGCAGGATTCCTAAATGATTTTCAATTTACTGTCTTCCTGACTGAGAGAAAAGAGAATATTTTTATAACGTTTAATTTTTGAGAAATTAAAGGTCCTATGTCTCAAGAAAAGGGAAACAGAACTATGTAGTATTTTTGCAGTTGGAGTTGAGTATTCTAAAACATCACGTGAAGCATTGTTAGAAACAAAAAGGGCTTTATGTTGTATGCAATATAAATTACTTCCTGGACTTTTTCAGGAGAACATGCAGTCATCCTCTCAGATGCTACTGACAGCATCAATAAAATAGTACAGGACCACCATCATGCCACATTCAAAGACATTGCCAATAAGATCCCCTTCCTGTCCTTTGATGACTCCGAATGTTCAAAACAAGGTGTTGATCTCTCTCCTGACAGTGTTCACTTAACCATTTCCCACAATTCCCACTTGTCAGAGAGAGGAATAATTTTGGTGAGGGATACCAGAATTTAAATCCTAGCCAAAGGATTTTGCAAAATCAACAAAATATTATAAGCATTTGTTTTGCTTTGAAATGAGAGTAAGAATAAAGAAATGTTCTCGTCACTAGTTCTTAAGGAATCCCTTCCCTATACTTTAGTTTTCAAAACCAGAGATGCTAAAGAAAGATCTCACATCCAGTGGCAGAAATAGAAAACCCCATAAAAGTAAAGCAGCAGGAAGTAACAGGTCAAAGTTATAAAAACCCAACCACCTGGAGGAAAGTATTTTCCCACAAATATTTAAAGTGATCTGAGATGCCTTTTGTGTTTTTTAGAAAAAGACCAAGTGGGAGCTAGACAGGAATGCTTTTCAGACTTATACAGGCACAATAATTATCTGAGGGCCACGTTCATTTCTGACCCCTTTATCCTCCTTCTCAAAGTCTCTTGATTTTTCAGAACACCTCGAGTAATTATAACAAACACATTTCTAGGGCAGAACTTCAAGAAATTCAGAGACAGAGACATAGACAGAGACTGAGTCTTGTGCAACAGAAAAACAGGATATTATGGAAGTCTAATCCAACTCCACAAAACCAAAAACAAATCCTCAAAAGCAAAAAAAAAAAAAATCTTAAACATGTTCCAAAATTTTAGAACAGCTGAAAAAATAATAATACATATAATATCAGTTTTAATGAACATATCTGCATACCTTTTAATAATACAGCTTTCTGGATGTGCAAATCCTTGCTCATTTGTGTGTGTGTATGTGTGTGTGTATGTGTGTGTTAATGGTAAAAGCCACAAGTCTGAGCCAGGTGTGCAGCATGCATCTGCGGTCCTGGCTATTCAGGAATCTGAGTCAAGAGTGTTGCTTGAGTACAGAAGTTTGAGGTCATCTCGGGCAACACAGGGACACCTCATCTTTAAGAAGAGTGATATTTTCAATGAGCATGGTAATGACAGGCTACTTAATAAGTTCCACAGAGAAACTGGCCTTTTATTATTTATTATATAAAAAGATCTCCACCTCACATGAGATTTTATGCAATCCCTAGTAGATTAAGGTTCTAAATGTGGGACAATATATTTATAATCTTGGAATGGATAAATGTGAATGAAAAATTTGCAAATAAATGCAAAATTAAAGGAGTTCAGCAGGAAAAATGAAGAAAAGAAAAATGCAATGATGAGAGAACAATAAATATTTTGCAATGAACAATGAATTTCTGGATGGTTGATATCTCTAACATGCACACAGTTCCTTCTTAGGCAGCATTCATGTATTCAACAAATAATTTCTGAGATGTAAGTGCCAATAAAGATTGTAGTGATACATCCAGGAAGACTGTAAACCTGACCCTTACCCACATGAAACTTAGACTTTAGTGAATTTTTAAAAAATGAATTAGGGAAAAAAGTCAACCAATAAATAAAATGATCACAGGCTAAGAATTTATGAATGGATGGAAGTGTATGAGGAGAAAACTGCACAGAAGGATGTATTAGGTAGGTTCTCTTAATGAATGGCACTGGGTTAAGGACAGAATAAAATGAGCCAACCACCTGAAAAGTGACCAAGGCACCTGGAACAGCATGTGCAAAGTCCCTGAGGCAGTCAAGCTGTGTTTCCTTTCAGACACTCAAAGAATTCCAAAATGACCACAATGAATTAGAAAAACCAATTGAATAATTAAACTCCAGAGTATGAAGAAAGACTTATCTTGTCTTCAGACCCTTTCTCTCCCTCTCTTCTGCCTCCTTAATTCTCTCTCTCTCTCTCTCTCTCTCTCTCTCTCTCTCTCTCCTTACCAGCTGTCATGAGCTCAGCAGCTCTCTTCCACCACACCTTTCCACCATGATGTTCTGCCTCATCTCAGGCCCAGACAAATGGAGTCAGCCAATCATGAACTGAAACCATGAGCCAATGTAAATCTCTCCTTCTTTAAATTGTTCGTGTCAGGCATTTGGTCACAGTGAGGAAAAGCTGACTAACACAGTGGAGAAATATCCAACACTCTGGATTTTGGTCAAACAAATGCCACAGCAAATAATGGGATATTACCCAATTATTCAGAGTTGATGAGGTAGAGGATTGTTTCTCTTTGTCTTGGTATTCTTAAGTCTTTCCACCTAGGTCTACAAGTATGTATTTAATAAATATATAATAACATTCAGATAAATTTAATTTGGGGTTACCTGAAAAATCAAACTCTTCTGGAAGAAAAACACTATAGTTTACATTTTTTTCTCTGACAAAGTATTTAAATTTTAATGTCTTTTTTTTTTTTTTGCTTCTTCTTTGTAAAAATTCTGAAGTCAGCTTTATTGGGTTCTAACTTCATCCATTCTCTTCTACAATTAAGAAATTTTGTACTTGCTGCTAAAACTCTACATGGACATTTGGTCTATAGCAAAGTAGAAAAAAATTACATTTTCTGCATTAAAAAGGCTTTTAAAATATATCTGCTAAGGCAGGTTAAAATGTTTCTTGGACAGCAAATGGCATGAAAAGGGCTTTTCCCCCATTAAGTTAATGTAGTATTACATTTTAATAAATATAAAATGAAATAATTGCAAATTTGATATATTTAATGTGAATTCTTGGTTGAAGGAGGTAAATTTATGGCCACCAATTGGTTTTTTAAACACAGACATTACTTTTTTCCCTACTCAGAGCATTCAGGTATGTAATATTGACTCGCCCACATTCTAACACCTTTTATTTCTCTGTGGTATGGAAAAAGAAAATAGTTTTCGTGCTGCAACAAATGTTGCAGACGCTGTTTGCATGCCTTGGGTTGGCTTGCTCAGGCCTTGAAATCTGTCCACATAAACCTGTATTCCTCAGCTAATTCTCTTTTCCTGGTGGTAGATTTATTTACTTTTTAACAAGAGTGTGTGCTGTTTCCGTCATTACATCATCCACAAGGATGCAGATGATTAAAGCAACAATACAGAAGAGGCCCGGATGAAGGCCTTCACTGTCTTTGTACAGTGAGGACTGAGCCGACAGGCTGGAGCAGTCTCTTCCTGTGCATTTATCAGCTCTTTGGGGAGTGCGGAATTCACTCCTTTATTTGTGGTCGGATGACAGTTTCAGGGTTTGAGGATGTGGTCAGGCAATAGTAATCTTCAACCCACACACAAAACACAGCACTAAAATCTTTATTATTAAGTGCATACGATTTAGCAGGGTCATTTAGAAAGATGATTCATCCTCAGTAGGTGTAAACCGGTTCACTAAACCTAAAGATTTGAGGGAAGAGAAAAAGATGGAATGATTTCTTGATTCCACTTCAGGCTAATAGCCAGGTGATTCAGAGTCCTTAAGAGCCCTGATTCAGGCCTCATTTCTCACTGTTGATAGGTTTCTGAAGTTTCATGCCAAACAATTAATTCATCTTTCCACTCCTCAAGCTATGTAAATCTCCAAAATGAGCCTCTGACAGGGATCTAGGGATTGCTACTTCTTAGTATGTGCTTCCAAGTTCTAACATTTTTCTTCATTCTTTTTTGAACTTGACTCTGTATCTATGTATGCCCCCTGCCATGTCATCATATATTTTCACCAAATTGTGCAGAGGGTGCTGGTTTCCTCCAGTGCCTCTCCATCCCCTTGCAGACAGGCCATGCCCATTTTTTTATTCTGTCTCGTACCTGGCATCTCAGAGAATTCTATGGTAGACTCTCTCTTCAGGTAGCTCTTGTCCTCTACCAACATCTTTGCCTTTATCTCTTTAAACTCTGCTTTCAGCAAGCTGCCAATTAGAAAAGCTCTGAAAATCTCATCCTCTGAATTGTGCATAGCTCATAGCTGTTTGCTTTATTTCCCTTGGGAGAACTTATATTGTAAAAGGACCCAGGTCCTTGGCTTTAACCAGTCAACCACAGCTAAGGGCAGCAGAATATCCTGGAATGAATGTTTAGAAATGTTGCATTCCAGGGTACAGTGCCATAAAATTATGCTTTCTAAAACTTTCCAAGACCAAAAATGGAAAATTCAAACTATTTAAAGAAATCAAACACCTGAGACGTCACCATGCTGTGCTACCATTAGGGTGAAGGCAAAGGGCTGCTGTGCCTTTCAAATATTTTCACCTTGCCTCCTGGTGATGTTTTTTTCACAAAGTATGTAATGCATGAGAGCTTATAATTTGGCTTCAGGTTAAATGTCAAGGAAAAGAGTTATATAATAAACAGCATCTATCTCTTGCAACCTTGGTCATCGCAGGATCTAAGTGTTGCAACCTATACTGCAAAACAGCTGCACCTCTGATTAAGAGGGAATTGCATCTCTTCACCGGCAAGGTGATGCTCTCTTGTTTCACTGGTTGTCCTCATAATCCAGCATCCAGGAGCTTCACAATATTTTTGTTAGCTGATTACAAAATTTTTATTGTTATTTGTTTAATGTCAAAAGTAATGTGTTTGCTACAGCAAACTTAGAAAATGCAATGGAAGAAATTACCCTCTTTCTACTGTTAACATTTTTATGACTATCCCTTCATTCACTTATTCACTCATCCATTCATTCAGAAAATATGCCAGGGACTGCTCTAAGATCCATGGACAAATTACGTAAAACTCCTATTCTCAAGATAGCATTGTAGGGCTGAGGCTGTGGCTCAGTGATAGAGTGCTTGCCTACTATGTGAAAGGCACTGGGTTCAATCCTCAGCACCACATAACAATAAATTAATTAAAGGTATTGTGTCCATCTACAACTGAAAAAAATGGAAAAAAAGATAGCATTGCAGTGGTGCAGGAAAGCCAATAAAAATTAAACAGATACATTCTATGAAAATGTCAAACATGACTAATGGGACTAAGATGTCCTGGGGAACAAGTGCTACTTCTGATTGGTGGTAAGAGAAGACCTTTCCAAGAAGGCAATGGATGGGCTGATAATCTGATGATAAAAAGAAACCTATTCGGTGACACCCTGGAGAACCAAAATCTACACAGAGTGACAGGCTGTGCAAATACCTAAGGTGGGAATAAGCTTGGTGTATCTGAAGAACAGCAAGCAGGTCAGCTGACTGCAGCATGACCACATATAGGAAAACTGATGGCTACATGGGAGAAATAATCAGGGCTAGGCCACGTAGAACTGCACTCTCCAGTACGGAGCTACTAGCCACATGTAGCCACGGAGCACAAAAATTGAGATGTGTTGTAGATGTAAAGACATGTACAGACTGAATTTTGAAGATAAGGTTTTATTTTAAAAAAAAAAGGAATCATCTTATTGATAATTTTCATACCCTTTGTATATTGAAGTGATATTTTTTCAACATTAGAGCAGATTAAAAGTACTTTTTGCTACTAACTCACTTGTTTTACTTTATCTAAAGTAGTTACTAGAACATTTTAAATTGCCTATGTGACGCACATGGTTTTATGGATAGCATCAATAAGGAGTCTTGTACGTCATGATTGAAAGTCCAATTTTATTTTAAATAGAACGAGAAATATTTAAAAGATCCCAGGGAGTGTTATAATGTGTTTACCTTAATGATATTATATTGTTTCTGTGAAGAAAAAGGTCAAGAATAAGAAGCCCCGGGCATAAAGTCAGTGATGGTAGCTGAGATCAGGGTAGGGTAAAGATAGTGAAAGGATAGTTTCAGAACTTATTTTGAAATTGAACTGTAGGTGAGGGGATGATGTCCACGTAGCACCATGAGCACTGGATGTCCCTGGTGCCATTAGAGGGGAAGGGGAGGGCTGAGGAGCAAGGTCTAGAGAGCAGGAGCAGCACAAGTTCTGTCCTGGAAATGCTGCGAGGTGTCCATTAGACATCCCAGTCCACTCTTCAGTATGGAAGTCACACAGATCAGGAGGAGTGGAGCGGAATGGGAGGGAAGACCCCACGGGCTGCAAGAAACTAAGCACATGGCAATCTCCCCAAGCGAGTCACTCATTTCAAAGAACAGAGAGTGCTTCCCCATATCAAACCCTGTTGATCAGGACAGGAAGCTGTGGATGGAGAAGCACTTCCTCTGGCCACAGGGAGACAGTCAATAAGCCCGATGAGGGCAGTCGGTCTTGGTAACCGTGTAAATCCCACTAAGATATATGGAAGAATGTGAAGTTAGAAAAAGGGAAAATCAGAACTCAGCAGATCTTTTTAGAAGATTTGTTGTAAAGAAGAAACAGCAAATAAATTCTCGATTTTACTTCTTGAGCTTTAGGAGTCTTGTTAAGGAAGTTGGTGAGGATTTGGGCCTATGTTTTCTTCTATTAGGAGCAGGGTCTCTGTTCTAGTGCCTAAGTCTTTGATCCACTTTGAGTTGAGTTTTGTGCAGGGTGAGAGAGAGAGAGAGGTTTAATTTCAGTTTGCTACATATTGAATTTCCAGTTTTGCCAGCATCATTTATTGAATAGATTATCTTTTCTCCAGTGAATGTTTTTGGCACCTTTATCTAGTTTGACATAACCATATTTATGTGGGTTTGTCTCTGTGTCCTTTATTCTGTACCATTGGTTTACAAGTCTATTTGGTACCAGTACCATGCCGTTTTCATTACTACAGCTCTGTAGTGTAGTTTAAGATCTGGTATTACAATGTCTCCTGCTTCACTTTTCTTGCTTTAGTTATTCTGGGTCTCTTATTTTTCCATATAAATTTCATGATTGCTTTTTCTAGTTCTATGAAGAGTGTCATTGGGATTTTGATTGGAATTGCATTAAATCTGTATAACACTTTTGGTAGTATGGCCATTTTGACAATATTAATTCTACCTATCCAAGAGCATGGGAAATCTTTCCATCTTCTAAGGTCTTCTTCGACTTCTTTCTTTAGTGTGCTGTAATTTTCATTGTAGAGGTCTTTCACCTCTTTTGTTAAATTGATTCCCAGTTTGTTTGTTTGTTTGTTTGTTTGTTTGTTTCGATGCTATTGTAAATGGAGTAGTTTTCCTACTTTCTCTTTCAGTGGATTCTTCACTGATGTATAGGAAGCCACATCAAAGTTTGTAGCAGCTCAATTTACAATAGCTAGACTATGGAACCAACCTAGGTACCCCTCAATAGATGAATGGATAAAGAAAATGTGGTATGTATACTCAATGGAATATTACTCAGCTTTAAAGACGAGTAAAATTATGGCATTCACCAGTAAATGGTTGGAGTTGGAGAATATCATGCTAAATGAAATAAGCCAATCCCACATAACCAAAGGCTGAATGTTTTCTCTAATATGCAGATGATAATTCACAATAAGGTGGGGGCACTAGGGAAGAATAGTGTTATCTTAGATTAGGTAGAGGGAAGTGATGGGAGGGAAGGAGAGGGGATGTGGGGATAGGAAAGATAGTAGAATGAAACAGACATTATTACTGTATGCATATATGTGACTGCATGACCAGTACGATTTTTGCAATATGTACACTCAGAAAAATGAGAAATTATATCCCATCTATGTATGATATATCAAAGTGCATAGATGCATTCTACTGTCATGTACAACTAATTAAAGCAAATTTTTAAAAAATTAAAGAAAAAGAAACAGTAAATAAAAGGAATAGGAGCTAGGAAGAAAATGAAAGATGTAATTCTTTTATCATTCACATCTATCAGAGTTTCTCTGTGTGTTAAAGAGGATTATCCAATAATGTAGAGAAAGCTTTGCAGGAGATAGCCAGTCATAGACCTGCGTTCTAGAGGACACTAATGGGAACAGGCAGGACTGACCTTTGACAAAACTCAGAGAATTCTCATCTGAAAATAGGACAGAGTAGAGAAATACAAGATGATGTGGGTCTTGGTTTTCTCTCATCCTTGTGTGTGTGTGTTTGCAAACCTCATAGTGTACTGAGTTACAACATTTGGAGACACAGGTTTTACTTAATTGATTCATTGTGTTCTAGCTTCAGAGAACTCTTGATGACCCTTTGAGCAGATTTCTTGTATCAGACCTCTCATTTCACCATGGGGCCTTTGATGCTCTAGCTATTTAAAACCCCACGCAACGTGACTTGGCTAAGATTTTTGTTAATCTATAATCCAGAACAGTCACAGATTCTCTTCAATCTGGAGTCTCACATCCTTTATCTTGGTGAATTTTCTGTACAATTTCTCTTTCCTCTTCTCCTTTCCTATCATTCTGGAATTTCTATTATTTTGACAATACCTGAATTGCCCCTAAAATGATTACACCTTTCTTTTGTTCTTATCCATTTGTTTGTCTGTATGTCTTTTCCATCAGTTTTCCATAACTTTAGCACTATGAACTTTTTGCTTTTGTTTAAAGCTTTAGGGCTATGGCATTTTCAACTTATCAGAGATCTCTCTTTGATTTCTACCCTTCTTCATAATTTTTGCTTTTATTGTGTGCATCCAATATCTACCCTATGCCTCTGAGTCTATTAATCATGATTTATTTGAGGTCTCCTTTCAATATTGCCTCTGAACCTTCTTGGTCTTTAGTCATTGGCTTCTCTTTCATGTTAGAGGCTTTTAAAAAAAATTTGAGATGCTTAGCTATCCATTCCTACTTACACTTTGCTCTCAAGCTCTCAGTGAGAGGCAGAGCATTCCTTCTGGTAGACTTCACTCTGAGATGCCTTGGGAGACCTCTAATGGGCCAAATCCAAGTGCATCCATCCTGTTCTTGATCCAGTATATTGGATTGACTTCTGGAGGGACAGGAGCAGACCTGAGTCTCCAACTGCTCTTATCTGGGCTTCCAGATTGCCCCAAGCTGAAAGCCAATCTGGAAGCACATTCCTTCCTATAGACCTGAGGCTAGCTTCAGGTCTCTCCATTTTCTAAGGGACACATGAACTCCCTTCTCACTGAAGAGAGCAAGAAACTCATTCCAAAGAACCCAGTGTGCTTCTATAGGAGTACCTTTTGGGTACATGTGATCTTTCTCTACCTTGTCAAGCCACTTATTATTTTGCATCTTCATGCTTGGCATTGAGAATTAGAGATGCCTCCTCATTTCCCAACAGATGAAATGGATGCCTTGCTCTCTGGAAGGACAGGGATATTGTCACTCTGCCATCCTACACCAAAAACTGTTACGATGCAATTTTAACAATCCTGATTCTTTAAAAATATGGCCTTTGAGAAACTCCAAATTGATAACTTTTAATAAGTGTTCTACATTACCACATCCTTGCTGGATATTAACTTTTATTCTAATTTTGAATCAATGCCATAGGTAATAAATAGTATCTTGTTTGAATTTGCACATTAAAGATCTAGAAGTGCTATTGTCTCCTTGAAACAAAAGCTTCAGAATCTGTATTATAGCAAGAGTGGTCAACAGCTAAGTCTGCCTTCCAAGTAAAATAGGGGAGACTTTGTAAAGAAACTGATATCTCACCTATATCTTCCAAATACTCCTCTAGTTTCCAAAGAGGCATTTATAGGAATAATTATATACCACGGGAAAATGGAAGCGAAAGAGAGACCAGCACATTCAGAGACTAGGGAAAGATTTGGGAGAACCAAAAGAGATAATGCATAAGAAAGGATTAAGGGACAAGTAAAAAGTATGCATAAATTCAAAGAAGCATTATTTTTATTGATATTGATTCCATCTTCTTCCTGGAGTTTTGCATCTTCTCAATGAATAATATATATGCTTAATGGTTTAGTTTACAAGGAACCCACAAATCTGCTTCAAACGAGCACTAGAAGCCACTCAATTCCAATTTCATAAGAATTATTACTTGAAAAAACTCATAAAACTGCCTTCTGACTTTCTCATAGTTGAGAATCAGGCTCTAGCCAATGGTGGTGATCCATTGTGCAAAGTCCCCTGAGGCCAGCTGGTCTTGGCTCAGAGGTGGGGACAAATGTCCTACTCACAACAAGAGCCCAATGCCATGAGTCCCTCTGCTTTGCTGTTTTGGGACCTTCTCCTTAGCCACAGGAGGTCTGGGAATGGCAAGCCACCTCCACCTACACAGGTAAGCAGCAACCCTCTGCTGATGAGAGACAGAAGTCTGGATAATTGCCCCAGCCATCCTGCCCTCTAAGAGCACAGTGGTAAGGAATGTTCGCCACAGATACACAGAGGTCCAGGTGGGGCTGAGCCTCTCTTGCTCACAGGGGCATTTGCAGCATCAAACACACACCTGGCTCCTCTTCCTTCTTTTTCTCATTTTCCTCTCTTTCTCTGTCACGTCTGCTTCTTGGAATTTCCTCTGGAATAAACTGTTTATTTTCTTTTCCTCAAGTTCTGGCTTTGGGAGAATCAGAGAGGACATAAGTTGAACCGGTGCCTCTACTATTCACCTCTTTCATCGACTCACATCATTTACGAGAATCTGGCTATTTCCATGACTTTATCTTAAAGAATAAAAATGATTTTAAATTATGGCCACTATTTTTCTTCTTGTTGACGTTGATTATATATATTGGAAGAAAGACTGATCAGTGATACATATAGGAAAAACACTAAAATAAGAACCGCAGTCCAAGCAGGGTGGCATACACCTGTAAATCCAGTGGCTGGAGAGTCTGGGACAGGAGGATCATGAGTTCAAAGCCAGCCTCAGTAACTTATTGAGGCAATAAACAACTCAGTGGGATCCTGTCTCTAAATAAAACACAAAACAGGGCTGGGGATGTGGCTCAGTGGCCGAGTGTCCCTGAGTACGGAAAAAAGAAGAAAAAAAACAGAAAATCTATTTTTTAGTCCTATATTCTGTGCTACTTGGCAGTGAAATCACAGAAAAGTCATTTTATCTTTGTAAACATTCACTTTCCTAAATTATTAAAATACAAGCATTGGATGTCAAAGGTTTTCTTGAGGTATTGATTTTACAATTTCATGAAATCATAAAGAGGCATTTTTGACAAAACTGTCCAATGGCCCTGTTTCCAGGTGTTCAGTTGGACATGGTTTGGAGTGTCACCTTTACCTGTCTCTGAACTTGCTTCTCCACATCTGGAGTAACTTCCCACCTGCTGAATCCAAATCTGTTCCTGGCTTAAATATTCCCTAAGGCTTACAGGGTTCATGATTTTAAATATATATCATATTTAATTTATGTAAATAGCAGATTCTTTCTGCTTCTAAAGAACCTAACAAAGTAACCATGCTAACAGGAAATTTACTAAGAAAAACAAGCCCACAAATCCTATGCTAGCCCCACATTTTTACCCCTTTCTTATACAAGCCCTTCAAGTAATTCATGGATGAATTGGTCACCCAAGATGTGACCTTCTCATACCATCCTTCAACTTTGCATTGTCCCCTGATGGTGATGAAGTTTCAAGAGGAAAGCAAGGGCAGACCCAGGAGCAGGAGCAGGGTAGAACTCTGAGGTATGAATGGCTATTCTGTACTTTCCAAATGTCCCCATAGTTGGTGGCCAATTCACCAAGACTGGGGACAGTGTCTGACAAAGACATATTAGGGAAAAAGTAAAATAGTTCCTTTGTCCTAATTGAAGAAATTGCTAAAAGGAAATTGCTGCTCCCTGCAGGTGACTAAACAAGCTCTATTAGAGGCCCTTCTGTGGAAGGAGTTAGTTATGCAGCTCTGCTGCAATAAAATGACCCTTTCTCCCTTTTTCTTATAATTTACCTTTTTCAAATAGTGTTAACTAGGTTAACAATCTGATAACTCCAAACTTCCTGTGAGAGTCCTAGAAGGACACTTTCACAACCTTTTATAGTAATAAAGTTCAAATGCCTCAGTCAAACTCTCCTAAGAGCGGGGAGCCTTAGTTCATGTTTGCAGGGTGGGGAGCTGTGCACAGCTCAAAGTATCCAACCCCAAGCAGAAAATTTATCCAGTGCCTTCTTTTTCAACTTAAAAACTCAAATGAATTTACTTTTGACTCAGTAATAAATTTAATTGATAATAATTTCTGCCTAGTATCTGAAATTATGTACTAATTACCCCACCAATGTTTAAGGAAGAATAATATAATTTTACATTTTAGTCTTATGCTTTTCATCTATTTGCAGGATACAATAGAATGTCCTTTTCATCTATTTGCAGGATACAAAAGAAATGTCTGTCTTTCTTCTTGTGACACCTATTTCTGTACAATATATTCAATCTGGGAGGTAGACTTCCCCCTTAATTATGAGCATATTTTTTATGTATCTGAATTCCTATATCATATAAATATGAATTTCAAAAGAGAAATCCATTATCTTTGCCTGAGAAATACAAGGATCAAAATTTCCATGTGAAAACAGGAGAAAAGAAGATTGTGTGGACTTTCGGACTTCATGTGGTCAGTGGTCAGCTTTGTAGCTGGACCGACTCAGGAGGGGTTTTGCTGCTAGCATCTGATCTGCCACAATGTGCAGAGTTAGATTCAAAGCCAGCACAGTGCAGAGACACAACCATCCTGCTTCAATTCTCCTTTATTTCCTCTTACTTCACAAACTCATCCGTCAACGTTCTTTTCTTTTTTCTTTGCCGAACCCATCACTGCCCACTTCAGAGCACATATTTGCACTGTTTCTGCCCCATATTTTCCTCTGTGGAAGATACCATTACTTCCTCCGTGGCCGACATCATTATTTTATAGCATTAAGGAAGAACAGAGGTCCTCTTCCTCCTTCCCCATTAGCTACTCTCCGACTTTGGTGTTTAACAATCCCTACCTTTCTTTGCTCAATTCTTACTTTGCTATCCACAAATTCTGTGAGACTGATAGCAAAACTCTGCCAAGAGCTTTGAATATCACAGAAGAGAACTTGTGAAGGTGTCTGCTGGGATTTCTCAGGGCATGAAGACACTTTGGGGTGTGTTTATAGGTCCATTATTAAGTGACTGAAGTGTAGGGTGTCTGGCTAGAAGCTCTGTTTCTCATTGGCACAAAAGATGTGGGTTAATGGAGCAATTAAACATATTTTCGTATCCCAGAGCTGTAAAAATGTTGAGAAAAGTTAAGTGAACTACTAAAAAGGAGAGAGAGTCGTGCCTACCGTGAAAGAAGACAAGATTAATTTCTGAAAAATGAGTAGAAATAAATGACAGGATTGCAAACCGCTGCCACTTCGCAGGGCATCCGAACTGACACTTTAAATCTTCTCTGCAAAATCTCGTTTTATTGAGGTGTAGGAAATATAAAGAAGAGAAATTGTCCTCCATAGGAGCAGATAATAGGGTAGTGTTAGATGGCCTGGGGAAAGCATTTGACAGAATGCGGGAGTTATCTAATTATGGAATGTCAATGTGAGATGACTATCTTGAAGATGTAAAAGGCTTTAGAAATTTGCAAGATGAAGTTCTGCACCAGAAGTTACCTGAGGCAGCCAGGGCGTGAGCAGAGGTGAAGATACTAAGGTGCTACATCCCAGCTTCAGGTGAGTCTGCTCAGCTGCTGAAGCTTGCACTCCTGTGCTTACCTTGCTCTCCTGCAATAGTGGAAGATGATTATGCCAGCTCACTTCAACAAGCCCCACTGCATCCCAAGTTTCTCCAGTTCCTCTGGTGGCTGGGGCCTGCCTGAGCTGCCTCTGTGGCGGAGAAGCACTCAGCTAGCTCCTAATGGCAGGCCATGCCCTCCAGCTTAGCGGCAAGCCCCAGCAGCTCACCACAATTTTTTTCTTTCTGGGCTCTTCTAATGAATTCCAAGGATTTCCAAGGGTGAGTGAGTGAAAAGCAGGGCTTATTCAAATATGAATAAAAACAGAACTCCCAAAGGTGAAGAGAAAACTCAATAGGGGTTGTCACTGGAGCATGCTAGAATATGGGTTTATCTAACTCTTGGGTCAATATTATTGGTCCAAATTCATGATAATCAGGGTTTGGAAAAGTACTGATGCTATTGCCTTGAGTCTAAACTTAAATTCTTGTCTGCCCGACTTCCCTTTTCTCCCCGCTGGTGGAGAAGCAGGAGATTGAGGTTGGCAGATCATACATGCTTGAGGCTGGCGGAAGCTATTACACTGTGTGGCAGGGTCACTATGGAGTGACAGGTTGGCAAGCCCTGGCTCACTCTGCCTCAGGCCCGTGCTTTAGCCAGTCAGATCAGCCACTCCACAGCCACTTAGCAGGGATTATGGGCCATTGTGTGGCTCAGCAGTAGGGGAGCGAAATCACCACCATCAATTCCCTTGCCCACATGAATTTTCCTCTCCAAGATAATAGCAACCAGGATTCCTTTCTTCCATTCCAGAATATTCTGGATACAGGCCAGATGAGAGAAATTCTGATATATGCATAACTCTATAGATACTATAAATTCTTTAGTGATAAACACATATAAACGTGGATGTGTAACCAATGTGAATCTGCAATCTGTATACGTGGTAAAAATGGGAGTTCATAACCCACTTGAATCAAATGTATGAAATATGATATGTCAAGAACATTGTAATGTTTTGAACAACCAATTAAAAAAAACATATATGTGTGTGTGTGTGTCTACACTATTTATATATGATAAGAAATAGACTTAAAATGAGCCAAAGAATTGAATTGACTTTTCACCAAAGATAATCTGGTAACAAATAACACATTGAAAATATGTCCAACATCAGTAATTATTATGTACATACAAATGAAAGCACCACCCATATCACTCTACACCTGTCAGGATGTCCACAAGCTGAAGGGACTGACCATGCAGAGTGCTGGTGGGGACATGGACACATGGCTGTTCTTATCCACTGCTGCTGGGAACATAGACTGGTACAGTTTGGCAGTTTATTAAAATGTAAAGCATTCAGTTTCTGTATGAACAAATCAATGCACCCCTGAGTATTTAGACTAGAGTAACACAAGTATGTTCCTGTAAGACCTGTTCATGAATGTTCTTGGAATCTTTATATGAAATAGCCCAAAACCAAATACCCATTAGCAGGTAAATGGGTAGGCAAACTCCACTATTCAGTATTTTTAAAAAAGAGAATTAACCACAGATAAATGCTACAGTTTGGATAAATCCCAAGATATCATATATTTTTTATTTAGACAAACTGCTATTCAGAATTTTTAAAAAACTTAACTATTGATAAATGCTATAGTATTAATAAATTCCCAAATACCATGCCAAATGAAAGAAGCCAAGAGAAAAAGAAGGCTGCATAATTACATTCATATAGATTTCTAAAAAAAAAAATGCAAACTATAGTGGCAGAAAGTAGATTAGTGGTTACAAGGGGAAGAAAATAAGAAGGAGCAGGCAGAAGTATGACAAAGGCCCGGACGGAGGCTGTGAGATGGATGATCCCACTGCCTTGATCACACAGTCCTGGTGTCGTGGGCACACACACATACCTACGTCAGAACTTCTCAAACTGTGCACTGTAAATATGTACACTTGGTTTTTTGTCAATTATGCGTCAATTAATCTCTTTAAATGTTTGCACTCTTGCTTTGCTGCTTAACTCTTGACCAGTTATAATTTGGTTTCTAATCCTATCATTTAGAGAAACAGCTTCAATAAGATCTTCATTAATATTTGAATTGCCAAATGCAAAAATAAAACAGCTTTCATCATTATTTTTACCGGAGCTCTCGGATGTGTTTGATCTTTGGTATAGCTCCCGTTTCTGGAATTTCTTCACGGGGCTGTTTCTGTGACATTTCATCCCCCAGTTCTAATCACTACACTCCCAGAACTCCTTTCTTTCTTCCAGGTGGACTCTCCTCCTTCCAGTTTCGGAGTCATGCATTTTCCCCAGGACTCCATGGGCACATCACCATGATTTAGAAAACATCCCTGAACATTCTCCTTGCTGCTCACAAACTCGATTGTGTCCTATGCACTGGGAACCCCAACCTGCATGGCAAGCAAGAGGACCATAAAAACCTCTGAATTCTACTACCAAATACTCAATGCATGTCTCCATTCACATCTTCCAAAGAAAATTGATTGAGTTTACTTGAACACTACAAATTAAAAACTGAGCTCACCATCTTCACCCTTTTATATCAACATAAACATAAGTATTTACTAACCAGAGGGATGACCCTATTAAACCAACACTTTGAAACAGTTGCCTATAAAACATGTGTGATGAAGATAATTCAAGGAAGTCATTTTGAAAAAGGAAGAAGCAGCCCAGAGACTTGCTCCTTGAAGGGAGTATGTTTATTTTCATAGCTAGTTTCTGTCCAAAGCAACGACACAGACCTGCATTGGGGGGATGTGATTCATGATGCAATCTCCCACTAAACGTCCAGTCTCCCAGCTTGCTCCTGGGCTTTCTTTCCATGCCCTCCAGATACTGAGCAAATGCACCATCTGTAGAGTCACAGACAGCCTGAGCTTTCCTGCCATCAGCTGTGGTTTCTTCAAACTTCTCTCCTGGGGTACAAGAAGCCTGGTGTTCTCAAATGCTCTCACCTCTATGGTGAGGTTTTTCCCATCACATGTGATGGCACAAGGTGGTCTGCCCACTGCACCCACTGGTCCACAGTCCCACTCCCATGCCCTTCATATGCTCGTCCAAGTCCAAGCCTGTGCTGCCCACATGGCTCTGCCCTCCTCCCAGCTGCTGACCACTAGGCAGTGCACAGCGGGCAGAATAGGGATAGGCTGGGGGACATGCTGTCTACCTTCACTCTTAAGCCACCGCCTGAGCCAGCAGCCACACTTTAAAATCTCATCATCCCTTGTCACCCAGCTGTCACCCTTCAGTTGTCACCTTGCATCAGTTCCTCATCATTTCTTGCTTTTGTTACTGAAGCAATCTCCTAAGAGTAAGCTACTCCCTCGGCTGGCCATCTCCTCCCCACACCCACTTCACCCAATGGCTGCCCATTTTACCTTCCACTGCAAGGTGGCACTCTGTCAATGACACAGTGAAATGCAAAAGCCTTACAGTGGCAACCAGGACACAATATCTTCAGAAGCATGGCATGTGTTCTCCTTCCACACTGACTACTGTGGAAGTAAACACTGTGATGGCAGGAAAACCAGGAAAATCTTAGGTGTTAGGGTCAGTTTTTGGTTCTCCCCATACACCATCCCACCATGACTATCCCACTGTCTCTCCTGCTGTGATGCTCTCTCTTCTGTTTTTCTGAATACTTTTATATGTCTATTCAGACTCAGATTAAGAGTCAACCACTCCTTTAAGACTTGCTTTATGACTCACCACCTCAACCAGACCACTCTAACAACTGAGTCCAAAAGCCATTTATAGTAGTCCCCAAATATTATCGCTTGACCTACAACACTCTCCTAATCATTGGTGCTAGGACCAATTTTTACCAAAATATATATTCTGTTTTTTTCCTGATATCCAATGTGTCTCCGGTACTGTGAAAATAACTTTGTACTCAATGATCTCTCAAAACATCTTTCTGAATTAAGTGTTCTCACTTTTAAGAGATAATTTAAGAATTTGAGACTTAAAGAGGTTATTTAAATAACTAGTTGTTAATTGGGAGACATGGGATTTGAAGTGGTCTGTGTAACTGCAGAGCCTGAGCTCTTAATCACTATTCAGTGGTGAGTCTTATGCTCTTCCCACTCCTGCCCTCCCCAGGAGAAATTCTGTGCTCATCCTAGTGTGTTTAGGAATTGAGCCTGGCTCCGCTGACATTCAGCAGGTACTCCTCTAGTGAATGAATGAATTCTGACATCTACTTCAATTTCTTTCCACTCTTACATTTACTGACCATTACAGTAAAATTGGAAACCCAAATAACTTTTTAGTAGGAACAATTCTAAAAATGTATCTGCTCCAATTTGGTCAAGTTTTGTATCATGGAATCAATTTGTCTGGTGAGTTTTATTCTCTAGGGACTTCATTCATTCCCCGACCTTATAACTGGGGACACTATGGCGTGGAATAATAGGAAGAAACCCCAAATAAAGCACATTCTGATCACTGGGATGAAATGGATGGTATAATGAGTTTATGGCAGAGAGAATTACAAGGGGAAGACTGGATTGGTTTAGAAGTTTAGAATGGATATATAGAAGGTAGGGGCTGAAAAATGAACATTTGGTTGAAATGTGGGTAAAAGCTCAACGCCTGAATCTTCTTAGGGACAACCTTACGGTATATGAAACTTAAAGGAAGTTAAAGAAAAAAGTTAAGTCAATGTGAACAAATGATGTGGGGTGACTTCTAACACCAATATGCACATGAACTCTGACACTGTGTGCCTTAACTAAGCCAGAGAGTTGAGAAATGAGGAACTGGTTTCATGTGGTTGTGTACTTTGTTTTATCTTTGGTTTAAAGGAAGTAAGGTTTTGGCATGTATTGAAAGCAAAGTATCTGTACCTATAGAGGCTAACTGAAAGGTCTATCTGTTAACAAGCAGCTTGGGTTGCTTTGTTTAATGCACACATTAGGGTTAAAACTGAGCTAATAATGTTTTAAAAGTCAGGTTGCACACTTTTTGACATTTTTTTTTTGCCATTTGTATTTCTTCTTTTGAGAAACATCTGTTTAGTTCACTTGCCCATTTATTAACTCTGTGTGTGTGTGTGTGTGTGTGTTAAGCTTTTTAAGTTCTTTATATATTCTGGATATTAAACCTGTGTCAGAGGGACAGGTGACAAAGATCTTCTCCCATTCAGTAGCCTTTTTCCTTTGCTGTGTAGATGTTTTTAGTTTGATTCCAGTCCACTTATTGATTCTTGGTTTTATTTCTTGAGCTTTAAGAGTCGTGTTAAGGACATCAGTGCCTATGCCGATATGTTGGAATGTTGGGCCTATGTTTTCCTCTAGCAGTTGCAAAGTTTCTGGTCTAATTCCTAGGTCTTTGATCCACTTTGAGCTGCTTTGTGTGCAGGATGAAAGACAGGGATCTAGTCTCATTCTTTTACATATGGATAGCCAGTTTCCCAATGTCCTTTTTTAAAAAGGCTGCCTTTTCTCCAATGTATGTTTCTACAGCCAATGTCAGATGTCTGTAACTCTGTGGATTTGTCCCTGTGTCTCCTATTCTATTTCATTTTTCTTTGCCTGTTGCATGCCAATACCATGCATTTTTGTTGCTATAGCTCTGTAGTGTGATCTGAGATCTGATACTGTGATGCCTCCAGCATCACCTTTCTGGCTCAGGATGGGTTTGGCTATTCTGTATCTCTTATACTTCCAAATAAGTTTTAGAACTGTTTTTTTTCCCTAGATTTTTGAAGATTTTTGATATTTTGATGAGGATTGCATTGAATCTGTATAAATTTTTTGGTAGTATGGCCATTTTGATACTATTAATTCTGCCCATCCAAGAACATTGGAGGTCTTTCCATCTTCTGAGATCTTCTTCAATTTCTTTCTCCAGTGTTCTATAGTTTTTAATTATGGAGGCCCTTTACCTCCTCACTTACATTTATTCCCAAGTGTTTTATTTTGTTAGGTCATTGCAAATGGGATACTTTTTCTAGCAGATTCAGATTCATTATTGCACTATAGGAAAGCTATTGATATTTGTATGTTGATCTTGTATCCTGCTACTTTGATGATTTTTTTTTTAGCTCTAGAAGTCTTCTAATGAAGTGTTTGGGTCTTCTAAATATAAAATCATGTCATCAGCAAACAGATAATTTTATATGAAAAAAAATTCTTTCAACATCCTTAGCAATCGGCTAAATGCAAATCAAAAATACCCTGAAATTCCATCTGATTTTAGTCAGAATGGCAATTTTTAAGAATATAAATAATAATAAGTGCTGACAGGGATGTTGGGGAAAAGGTATATTTATATACAGTTGGTAGATCAGCAAACTAGTACAACCAGTTGGGAAGCAGAGTGAAGATTCCTCCAAAGACCAGTAATGGAACCACATGGCCTATCTATCCCACTCCTTGGTACTTATCCAAAAGATCTAAAATCAACATAGTATAATGATACAGGTGCATCAGTATTTACAGCAATGCAATTCACAGTAGCCAAGATAAGGAAGTAGCCCAGAGGCCTGTCAGCAGATGAACAGATAAAGAAAATATGGAAACTATAGAAATGGAGTTTTACTCAGATATAAAGAAGTAAAAAATTATGACATTTGCTGGCAAATGGATGGAATTGGAGAACATTAAGATAAGCAAAATAAGCCAGACTCCAAATGTCATATTTTCTCTCATATGTGGATGTCAAAGTAAAATAAGTGGAAAAAGGCACGGGATCCCATGAGAACAGAAGAGAGATCAGTGGTGTAGAGGAAGGGGGTTGAGAAGGAGGGAAATGGGACAGGAAAAGGGAAGAACTGAAGAATAAAATTAGCCAAATTATGCTATGTACATATATGAATATACCACAGTGAATCCCACCTTTATGTACATCTATAAAGCACCAATTAAAAAACAATAAATAAATAAGAGACCAATAGAATAAAGGAAGTTGAAAAGAGGGAGGGAGGGAGGGGAGGAGATGAAAGAAGAAATATTAGGGACTGAAATGGAGAAAATTACATTCCATGCATGTGTGATTACGTCAAAATGAACCCCACAATTATGTGTAACTGTAATGCACTAATAAAGACATTTAAAAAGTAAGATACAATCAGCAGAAGAATATAAAGACTAATTAAAAAGACAAAAATGTTGCTAGTGTCAGTGAAAACTCCACATCTCTGAAAGTCTTGAAAAAGTTTTGCTCTTTCTCCATTAATTTGCATTCTAATTTATTCATTACAACTTCTTCTATTGCTTCCACATTTCATTAAAAGGTTTTGACTAAGTATGGGGAATATGTAAATGAGCAAAATTTATTTTGCACCTTTAGGGCACTTCTACTTTATAAGAGGAAAACAACCATTGGAATTTGCTATTCTCAGAGACTCCTCTGCTAAATTTAATCTTAGACCTGACTTGGGTAAGACAATAAAATGCGCGTACAGTGATGTGAGACAGGTTAATCTACCTCATACACAGTTTGATGGGGCAGGGATGCAGATGAAATAGAATCACAAAGGAGGGCGTAAAATTATTTGTTTCCAAGAATATGTTGTAACTAGAAGTATAGAATGCTTCAAAGTACATGAATTAATTAACATTAATCCTAATACCAAAGAGAAATTGGAGAAGAGATGGTTAGTGTTTTTATCTGACATCCATATTCCCTGCTTTCCTTATTTACAGACTCTGCTTATATAATAAGCAAGAGACCACCCTTCACAGCTTCCACTGCAAATGGAACTGTGAGTGAAATGTAAGGGCCAGTTCCTGGTTGTATCTTTTGTGAACCATCCCAGGTTAGAGAGAAGCCCCTTTACGTTCTCCTTCCTTCCTCCCTCCCTCCCTCTCTTCCTTCCTTCCTCCCTTCTTTTTGTTTTTGTGTTTTGTTTGGGACATAGACCTTATTACAAGAACTCCAGCAGCCACCAGAGATTAAGAGGAAAACATAAGGAAAACCACAAATTTATGATGGTGAAGCAGAAAGCTGAATTAAATTTGTTTTTCTGTTCACAGGGGTTACGATACTTCTAGGATATTTTTATGGGAGATATGTGTGTGTGTGTGTGTCTCAAATAGTTTTTATGTATATTGTTTTATGCTGAAAGCACAAATACAGGATAAGACAGAGAAGACAGGAAACAAAGGAAAGAATCAGGTAAAACATCACCATTGTCAGTGACAGGCATTGTTACAGCCATGTTTTCAGTCTTTCCTAAGCAAATGTAACAATTTTGAATGTTTTTGGACCTGTTGAATACATAGCCTTGAAATATAACTTTCCATTATCAACTTTTATAACTGAATCAAATCAACTTCTCTAGGGATAATGGTTAAAAACTATAGATTCTTTGAAAACTAAAGGAGTGAACTTCTGCAAGTGCAACTTGATATTAAGGGACCACACTCAAGGAAGGGAAAGGGACATTGGGGTGAGCTTAGCCCGATGTACTACTTTTCTTTGGAGACCTTTGTCTCCAGAGCCTTATGGCTGAAGAGCTGTGCAGAAGAGGTCACACGGAAGAATTCTCAGCAGTCTGTTTTGTGGGGAAGCAATTGAAGTTCAGGACTGGTCAAATCAGAGGTCCCTCAAAACCACCTCGGGCATCCATCTGGAGTCCTGTAAGACAAAATCCTGGAAGTAGTGGCGTCTAGAAATAGTGCAACTCTCTGTAATGGAAGAAATCAAGTTTCAAGTAAAGTCAAGCTGGACTACAGTCATTTATGTCTGGATGAACTCGTTGCCATTTTGAGAAACTAAAGAATATTTAAGTTGGGCTGGGTATGTGGCTCAACCAGTAGCACACTCACCTGGCATGCGCGGGGCGCTGGGTTCGATCCTCAGCACCACATAAAAATAAAATAAAGATGTTGTGTCCACTGAAAACTAAAAAATAAATATTAAAAAATATTCTCTCTATCTCTCTCTGTCTCTCTCTCTCTTAAAAAGAAGAATATTTATTTAAGTTAATAATCGGATATACAATATTTATGGATTGCAAGACCCAATATTATAAAGATGTCAGTTATCCCCCAAAATTGATGTATAGATTGAATGTTATTCTAATTAAAATCCCAAGGGACTTTTAGTGTAAAGTAACAAAAGATTGACATTTTTATAGGGAAATATATTTTGGGGAAATGTAAGGAATTAAGAATAGCCAAAGTTTGATTATTATGAATTTCGATGCTATAAACACTGATACTTGTATAATTATGTCAAAATGGATTCTACTGTCATTTATAACAAAAATAAGCCCCCTCTTTCCCAAAAAAGACCATCTTAACAAAGAACAGAGTCAGTGTACTAGAGAGATGGCAATACAAAAAGCAGGGAGATCTGTGGCACATGGTCATCTGGCAGCATTAGAATTTAATTATGAATTAAATTTTGGGGGTTTGTTTTCAAAAGGAAGAGTACAGGGTATATAGGAAACCCAACTTAGATTGTAGCCTCCCAAAAAAAGTGACTTTAACCTGAGACCTCAAGGGTGTTAGCTAGGTGTGGGAAAAGGAAGAGCATCCCAGGGGAGGAGAGAGTTGGTGAGAGTTTAGAAACTTGCAAAGTGCAATGGGGGACGGTGGGAGTTGGGATGAGGGTTGAAATAGGACAAATATGGATACATAAGAAGGGCTGAAACTCAGAAGGCCTTGGAGGTCACATAATGAATGTGCTTAAAAGAGTTCTGCCCTGACAAAGAGAATAAAGACAAGATGTCAATTACAAAAGACTTTATTCTATCTGCATTTGGGAGGATCAAGTCTTGAAGTAGAGAGAATAGTTTGATGACTCCTCCCACAGAAGTTCAGGAGAGAGAAACCACTTGTTCAGAGGAAGGTCCTAGCATTAGAGAACAATGGCGAGATACACAAAATGACCTCCCGAGGAGGCACTTTACTGGAAAAACAAAATCTATGATGTCACGCACAGTGCTAACAAATGGTCCTCGTGAGTGGTTATGAAGTGTTGAGGGAGAGGACTGTAGATTTATAGATCTAGAAATTCTGGAGAAGAAGGAAAGAGAGAGAAAAGAAGGAGAAACATGGAAACAAGGGAAGTAAGCAGGGAAATGGGCAAGAGGGATGAATGAAAAGAGATAACTCAGAATCCCACAGTGTCTTTAGGCACGAAGAAGGGAAGGAGAAGGAAAGAAAACTTCAGGATTCAAAACCAAATGAAAACTCTATAGGTAGAGCCTGAAACAGTATTAGAAGTTTATAAGCCAAAATGTTTTCTAGAAAAGCCTACAGGACATGTTAGCACAATGCACATAGTTAATAGCTCTGGATGTATTAGC
The DNA here is from genome assembly GCF_001458135.2 of Marmota marmota marmota. Taxonomy (NCBI): domain Eukaryota; kingdom Metazoa; phylum Chordata; class Mammalia; order Rodentia; family Sciuridae; genus Marmota; species Marmota marmota. Next base: position 158,943 of record NW_026000048.1, read on the forward strand.
CAATGTATTTGATGAAATGTAATTAAGCCTTATCGATAGGCTTTAATAATTCAACAGAAGACCAAGAATCGCATAAATGTGCATATGCATGCATTTTTAATTCATTATGGGATATTTTACAAGTATATCCAATTTCTAAATTATGTATTCTTACTTGGGCAAATGGCATCACCGTGTTTTGCTCCTGGTCATATGTGTTCTCAAGCATGGAAACTCAAATCTGGCATAACAGCAGGGAAATCCTCAAATTAAAATCACACTATAGTTGAGCCACAGTCAATAAGACACATGCTTTTAAAAATTGAATTTACATATTATAAAACAATTATAAGGGACAGTCAATTTGATTCATAATGGAGACAATAAGGTTTTTTATGTTTTATATCATTATTATTTAAGAACAGCTCTTCCCATCCCTGGGTCACCTATATTCCTAAGCAGAAATCTCCACCTTTTGATTTTGAGGGTGACAGAAAACTGAGTATCAATCCAACTTCCAAGGTTTCTTCACTTCTGTCACATTGAACAAGTCACCTATGCTTATTTTAGTCTCTTTTCTCCACTGAAAAATGAGTTAATGACATCAGAGATAAATATAATACAAATAAAAGTGTCCAAGGCACTAAAATATTATATATATATATATATATATATATATATATATATATTGTGTCTATGTGAATACTTACATAAATATAAGTCATTTCTAGAAATCATATTGCCTCTACTGGCAAATTAGTCATTTTTCTGCTCTAATTTCTTTCTCAATCTTGGTATCTTCCATGATTTTTCTCAGATTTAACCCACATCCATTGACAAGTTTGAGAAAGTTTTAGAGGATGAATTCTTTGATAACTGGAAGTTTACTGAAGGTAGAGGGAGAAGAATCAAAGGAATTAGTATAGTATAGCTATGTGATGGACTGGAGAGAGGATGGTCTACAAGGTGACATAGGACATTTGGAAACAGATATGGAAAGATAGCCTCTTCTGGGTAGTGATGAATCTGCCGCCAAGTAGTTGGGGAGGCCTCAGCCATTGTTGGGTCTGCAGAGCATGAAGTCTGAGTAAACCCCAGAGCACCAAGAGATGTGGAGACACAAAGAGAGATCCAGCTACTCCCTGCCCAACCAACACACAACAGATGGGCAGGCAAAAGTACACCCAAGAGACAAAGGTAACCTGCTTGATTACTCTCACTTTTACCACAAGTTGCACCCTTTTTTCTCCAACTGTACTTTCTTAGCTCATGCACAACTCTGCTGACTCATCTCTCTGATATCTCCTGGCCATCTCAGGGCAAAGGCAGCTGACATCTCCATTCCCACGCTCTGATGGAGGAGCTGTCAATAGCGATCCTTATCAAAGTCATTTATGACCAATATTCAGGAATTGATTAACTGGGAAAAGAAAAAACTTCCCCTTCAGAATCTCTTGCTTGTATCAAGATCCTCCTAAGGGCTTGTGCTTAATTTAAAATTCATAAATGCATGTTATTTTCTTCCAAAGAAAACTCATCCAATTGTTTAAGCTACAAACTTCACAAAACCAAAGTCTACCCATCTATACAGGATAAATTCACAACATCTTTGAGTTGGAAGCCATCTTATAGGTTGTATGTGTCTTCCAGTATTGCAAGACTTCCTGTGGCAATGTTCTTTAAAAATTGTCATTTGAGCCAGATGCAGTGGCACACGCCTGTAATCCCAGCAGCTCGGGAGGGTGAGGCAGGAGAATCATGAGTTCAAAGCCAGCCTTAGCAAAAGTGAGGCACTAAGTAACTCATTGGGACCTTATCTCTAAATAAAATGCAAAATAGGGCTGGGGATATGGCTCAGTTGGCCAAGTGCCCCTGAGTTCAATTCCCAGTAAACATCCCCCCCCCCAAAAAAAAAAAACTGTCATCAGAAAGAGAATTGCCAGCTACATTTGGATTTTGCTGTATCACTTGTCCAGTTTTACCATTCACAAAAGGGTAATAATATGAATTTCCTAATAAGATACTAGTTAAAATAAACAGAAAGAGTCTAGCCTCTTGCTGGGCAGAAATGTGGACTCACAATTGAATGGTATTATTATTGTTCTATATTGAAATGTTTCCAGAGATAAAAATCTCAACTCTTCTTAAGGTCAGATGGACACTTCATAAGCATTAGACTAAGTTTTCCTTATCAGCAGCTGATGCCTATGTGCCCATAACCTCCTGTAGCATTACATAATATGTTTACACTTTCTTTTAAAGTTCCAGAGTCATTCATGTTCTCCAACTATCCCAAGAAGAGCTACACCCTGTAATTACGTACTGATGTCTTAGTCTCCCTAGAGCACTGTTCAGTACCCAGCATTTAGCAAATCCGTGCTTTAAAATGAGTAGTTAAGGCTGGTTGCAGTGGTGCACTCCTGTAATCCCAGCAACTCCAGAGGCTGAGGCAGAAGGATTCCAAATTCAAGGCCGCCTCAGCAACTTAGCAAGATCCTGTCAGAAAATAAAAAGGGCTGGGAATTGAGTTCAGTGGTAGAGCACACCTGAGCTTTATCCCCAGTATCAGAAAAACAAATCAATTAAAATAATGATAAATAAAAAGAGTGGATAAATAAAAGAACACACACACACAAAAATATATGAATCCCAATTATTCTACGCTTGGTTCTCATCTTTTAAAATATGTTGAATTGACTCAATCACTAGAATCAAGACAATCCTGCTGACTCAGAGGGCTAAGAAATAATTATCATAAATTTTCTACTTGTTTTCCCTTAAGCAGAAAAATGTTGCATATGTTTTTTACCAATGAACCCCAAGTTCTTGTTACATGAGCTTTAGACAAGTCAGACATCTTCATCCTTGAGAGTGGGAGTTAGATAGTGCTTGAGTTTGTATTCTCCATCTTGTCTGAGATAGTTCTTTATGTCTAGCAGATACTCTATGTGTCATTTTTAAAATGTGAAGTATAATATACATAGTAATTTATATACATTTTAAGTGGTCCGTTTGATGAAATTTAGGGATTCACAGTCGGTTTAAGTGTGTTGCTTAACAACAGAAGGCGTTGTTAGGTGGTTTCTCCATTGTGTAAACACAATAGAGTGTACTGATGAAAACTAAGAAGACAACAGTATCACCAGGCAATAAAATCTTGGGGGAACCACAGTTTTACACGTGGTCTGTCATCAAAACATCCTTATGTGGCACGTGACTGTATGTTCACTTGATGATTGCTATTCAGATCACTCACATATCATCACTCATATATCTGGGATTTTGACTAGAAATGCATTGTAACTATAGAACAGTTTGAGGAAAATCAATATATTGATATGTTTAGTATATGTCTGGTAGAACTTTTCCATTCATATGTTCTCAATCTTTCTATATTCTTATATTTAAATTGTGTTCCCTATGAAGGAATAGTAAGGCCTTGTTCATACATTCTGAAAATATTTGTCATTTAAATGGACACTTATATTTGATGTGATTAATAATACAGCTGGATCTTAAATTTAGCATCTCATGATTGTTTTCTATGTGGCTCATTTGTTCTTTGTTCACGAATCTCTGCCTTCTTAACCTTTTTATCTCAAACATAGTTTATAGTTCAATTGTATATTCTCTATTACTTTTTGTTATATCTTTGATATCGTTTTTTTCATTGATTCCACTAGAAAGAAATCATCCTAAATAGAGTGTATCTTAGACTATTACCAAAGGTCAGGATCTTATACCTACCTTTCTCACCATTTGGATATTGTCATTATGTATATGACCTCAACACATGGTATAAGTGCCACAAGATATTCTCATCCTTTATGTCTTAAATAGCTACTCTTTGATGTGTTTCTCCCTTAGGTAACTTTTCTCCTGTTTACAATTCGGTGGTTCAATCCCAGATCATCTTCCTTTGCAGGGAAAACAGCCTTCAGTAGCTTTTATAGTTCATGGTCCCCTGACAATGAATTCTCTCTGTTTTTTGATTGTTTGTTTCTGCCTTCATTTTTAGACTGTTTTCAATGGGAATAGAATTCAAGTTTAAGAACTTTTGTTTGCTTGTGTGTGAATGCTTCTGTACTGTGTGTCCTCCTATTATACCCTGCCTTATTTGATTTCCTCTGCTGAAGTCAGGGCTCATTCACAATGCTCCCCCAAGTTCATGACTGCACTACTTCTGGCCACTTTTACATTTTTCTCTTTATCTTTGGTTTTCAGCAAGTTGCCTCTTGTGAACTTAGTCGTGCACTGTGGAGGGTTCATTGAGCTTCTTGAATTTCTTCGCTGATATTTTTCATCTGATATGGAACACTCCTGACCATTACTTCTTCTAATACTACATCTGGTCTGTCTTGCTCCTCTTTCAGCTCTTTCAGTATATTTTCTGTTGTGTTTCATTTGAAACCATCACTGTTATCTTCTACTGTACCAATGTGTCTTTTCAACTCATATAATTATATCTTGATTTAGCAGCCAACAAAATTTGATTCTCTGCCCGCCCTCCCTGGGCTAGGGATTGAACCCAAAATCTAGCATGTGCTAGGTAAGTGTTCTACCACTAAGTTACACCCCAGATTCTTTTTAATATTCCTAGATTATGCTGAGATGCTCTATCTTTTCTGTCAGTTTTGCCCACTTTCAGGGTAGTTTTAATAACTTTTTAATCTCATTTATGTAAACATCCTTGTTTATTAATCATTGAGATCATTTTTGACTAGTTTTTCTCGGTTATTGCTTTGTCATCAGTTACTCTTCTCTTTTCTTCCATGTCTGGTAAGTTTGGACTGCGGTATTTGTACAGACTCTAGCTTATGTTCCCTTTCTCCCATGAACTTTGAATTATGTGCTAGCAGGTGGTTAAATCATGGGTAGATCACTTTAAGCAAGCAAAGCCCTGGATTCAGCTTTGTTAGAACACATCCATTTTGGATTTTCTTTCTCTTAGGGCATCATCCTCACACCAAGGGAGTGTGTGCAGGGAGGTCTCAACTGAATGTCCAAGATGTTCATCAAGTTCTTTCCATTCTGGCTGGACCCAACTCCAGAATTGTGTGACCTCTACTCTAATTTCAGCCTCTCAACCATTGGGCTCTGTTGAGCTTTCAGAGTTCATGCTTCTGGGCACAGGCAACCTCGATCAACCAAGGAACACAAGGAACTGCCACACCAATTTCTGGGGCTTCCTCTCTCTGTTCTTCTCTCCATCACTGTGTCTCTGTCTTGAAATCTCAGTTACCTTTAGAGCTCCAGGCTCTTGAGCTATGTGTCCTCTGTCTAGTGAGACTGGAGATCTCTGATTGGTCTCAACATCCCAGTATTTCTGTTGGAAAATAAAATGTCCTGTAGGGGGAAAGATCTGTGGAACTGGCCCAGTCTATGTGCCTCCTATTACCAAAAACTGCAGCCTTATGTTGATTGCCCTTTATTAAAAAAATGTACTCTTATGTTTTTTTATAGAGATTTTACAGTAGAAGGGTAAGGGCTATATTAGCTATCTGTCTTATCTGTGATCAGAATGCCATTTAATAATTGAATAAATCCTATAATTATCCTGTAGATTTCTTTAAACAAACCCAAAATGCAGAATTTCAAAACGTATTCCAGCTCTGGTTTATCTCCATTGTTTTGGCTCAGCATCCAAAGGTAAATTTCTGATTTCTGATATCTTACAAAGTAGCACTGCCTTAGGTACAGTCCATTCTTAAATCAGTAAGTATATTTATATTTTCATCTGAAAAAATAATTTGATAAAGCTGCTGAAAAATAGGACACCAAACTTAGAACCAACATACTGTCTAGTATTCTGCATGCAGTTCACCTGAACCTGGATATGGGAATTATTTTAAGTAGCCACATACTTTTTCACTAGTGTTTCCCCCACCCCATTAGGACCTCAATTCTCTCTAAGCACTGTTTATTTCCTGGCCTCCTAAAAATTGTTCTACCTAGAGGAGAATATAAAATCAGAAAGTAATTTTTAGACTTCCATTTCTCTAATCTCTTAACATTTTTTTTCAAAAAGAGTGCTCTATCTTTTCCTATTTACCTTCTCACTCTAAATAGAATTAGAATCATCTTGTTGCCTTTAGCGTTATTAAAAGTTTCATTTCATGAATTGCTCTTTCTTCCTTCCTCTTTCCAGAGTAGACAGTTATGCTTGTCCTTTCTTATGGGATTCTCCTATTATCTTTCCTTAAGTGCTTTTAAGGAAACCTCTAGAGTGCTGTGGGGCAATCTCATTGGCATCTTTGAAACTTTGTTATCTCTAGACTTTTTCCTTACTTAACAAGCTGGTAGTATATAGTAAGTCTCTCTCTCTCTCTCTCTCTCTCTCTCTCTCACACACACACACACACACACACACACACACACACACACACTCCTCTTGAGTTGTATGCGAGCTTTAAATGCCTGGCTAGCAAGATTATTTCCCGCCCCCCTAGTTAGAAAAAAAAGTGAATTGTGTGTCTGTGTGTACACACACGTGCACGCCTGTGTTTTTCACGGGTTCTCCTCTAATTTTTCCTAAAGTGTAAACTTCTACAGGAGGAAAAGCCAAGATGTCCTCTATTAACATTCCTCCGCATAAACACTCTCACTAAACGCCAAAAAGTAGATGCATCAGACTGTCCCCAGAGACGGGTTTCCAGCGGAGTCATATATTTTAGCGGAGCTGGGGTTCATTCATCGATAAATTGAGCCCAAGGAATCGACTTCCTTCCAAGCCTTCCAAGCAGTCCAAGGAAACCAATTTAAAAGGGAACAGGAAACTAACTGACCAACAGCATCTGTCCTTCAAGCACTGTCGGCCCAATCTGGGAACATGTGAGGCACCCTGGAGGCGTGAGGCTCTCCTGGATAAGGCTCACTGTCCTGGAGCCCACCCCAAAGGACTCTGGGATCCCCCAGCCGGCTTTCCTTGCCCCCTGCCAGGCGGAAAAACCCAGCCAAGCCGGCACGCGGGAGGCGGGCAAGCAGGCGCCAGCAGGGCAACTGGGCATGCTCAGAAGCTGGGCAGGTTTGGGTCTCAACTAGGCAGCTTGTGCATTACACCAGCGCTAGCAGCGCTAGGAGGAGGAGGAGGAGGAGGAGGAACGCGAGCACGAGGAGGAGGAGGAGGAGGAACGCTAGGAGGAAGGGGAGGAGGAGAGGGCCAGCAGTAGCCGCGACCGCCTCCACCAGGCAAGGAAGAGTTCGTGGGGAGGGACAGACCCTCCTCCCACTAGGAGCGTCTTCTGTCTGCTTTTGGAAAAGGGCAATACAAAATAAAGGAGATAAAAAGGAGAAGGGGGAAAAAGTGAGAGGGCAGACGGGGGGGAAAGGGCGTGAACAGAAAGGGCCAGAGCGTGCTAGAGAACCCCGGGCGCGGGGGCGGCTCTCCCCAGTCCAGGGCGCTGCCTTTGGGGCAGGTGCCGCTGTCGCTGCCCAGTGGCGGCATGTGACGAGCGGCCGCAGCTGCCCGCGGGCGGAGTGCTCTCGGACCCGGGAGCGCACACCGCGGGGCAAGTCGGTGCCATCCCGGATCCCCGTGCTCTTCGTTGGTCCGCCACGGCGGCAGCAGCGCTTCTGGGAAGACTGGCGATGAATCGAAGGGCGGCTCCAGCCAGGGACGCGAGAGACTAAGGACAGCAGCTCCCTGAACGTCCAGCGGCAGAAGACCAAGAGACCGTGGACCGGACGACCTAGTGCTCTGGGGAGGCGGTGAGGACCGGCGTGGGACGGCCACCTGGAGCGCAGCTGCCAGGTAAGGGCTGCGCTCGCCACCCGGCGCTCAGCAAAGAGGGTGGCGGTAGCGGATGACCTGGTTTCTTGCTTTATCTCCTTGCTAAAGGAGGAAAAAGTTTTTCGCGCTAGTAGGAAATGTTTTTGCTGGAGGAGTTTAAAGAAGGAACTGTGAAGGGGACGAAATGGGGTTGTTCTGTCAATTTGGGGACTCGGGGTGGGGCTTGAACCTCTAGATCGCGGTCTGCTGCGGAGTTGGAGCTCCGGGGACTGAGGGTGGGAAATGCCGAGACGCCCACCCAAGTGCCTGTAATGGGACGGGAATAAGGCGAGCAGTGGCCAGAAGAGAGCCGGGGTCGCCCCACCCAGCTTTCTTTCGCTTCGATTTTCTCTCCCTCAGACGCTGGATCCAAGGCACTAAGCGTCCGGGCTGGGGGAGCTGCTAGGCTGTGTGTGTGTGTGTGTGTGTGTGTGTGTGTGTACGAACGTGCTCACGCTTGTGTGCCGAGAGCCCGGTGGGGCCCTCGTTTGATTGCCTATGGTTTTTAGGAGAGCACCCGCGCCAACCTTGTAGCGGAGCCGCTTGCTGGAATTACGTTTCAGGGAGCAAAGAGGCACTTAGAATAACGCGGGCGAAGGTACGTAGCCGGGGTGCGCTTCTTTTACCGACCCAGGCAGTCTATACTCGCGCAGAGGCGGCTGCTGAATTGCACCGGATCTCCTCTCTGGAACCCTCCCCGGGCACACAGCCTCCTTACAGCAGGGCTAATTTCTGCTTGTTTTTAAAGGGCGGAGGCGGTGAGGGGGACAACTAACTACAGCAGTAGATTTCGCTTGTCTACTTGGCTGAGTGCGTGTTGGAATTGTGATCCTGATATGCGTGCTCTTGCGTGTGTGCGACTCTTCTTGCACGCAGGTTGGAAGTGAAGAGAAAGCAGAGGTTTGAGTATTGCATCCATATGGACAGATTTCGAGCGGGCAAACCTTCATTTGCGTACAAGTCTTATAGGAACCTATTCGAAATCTGTGAGGATATGTGCCCCCTACCCCACGCCGCGGATCCTGTTTGCAGGGTGAACACAGCTCTTCTTGAGAAAGAAATGTATTCATCAGAGCAATTGTGTTGTTAAGGACACTGGCTATTTCACTGTATGCTTTGCACAGACCTTTCCTTTCTCTTTTGGCTTCTGAGTTCCAACCAGACAAATAATCTATGCCCCGCCCCGTTTTAGCCTTTCTTCTGGGTTACTATTTGAAAAAAAAAATGTTTAATAATTATGTAGTCCAAATAATTGTATGAGATCATTATATTGCATGAACCATTCATCACTATTTCCTGTGTTTGAAACATTGCCTGTGTATTTGCTTAAGAGAATGATCATGCATGAGAATGTACATTTCAGAAGGGGAAATGAGGAACCTAGAACAGATACATACATGTAGACAGGACTGTGGTGGCCACATATTTTTAAAAAATGAGTATGAGTTCTTTCTGTTTCAAATACCGCGGATAGACGAATGTTGGGTGCACCCTCTTGTTATGAAGCTTATATTGCCAGGAGCACATGGACATGGAACATGCCTCCCCCTTGAATGTGTTCCAGTACATGTGGTTCCCATCCTATGCTTCCAACACTAAACAGCCTTTCCTTAGATTTTTCTTTACATGTTTGTCTCAATTAACTGAATATATAATTAGTGATTGTTGAGCTACAGGGCATACTATTGTTGAAGGGGTTTCCATATGGAAATATAACTTTAGGTTAAATTACTAATTGAAAAATAATTAGGTTGTAGGTCTGATTTAGATGATTTCTGTAGGCTGGGAAGCTGTGAGATTGAACATAACTTGAAAATAGTGATGATGAAATTATGTTTTTTTTTTCAGTAATGGTGGATAATAATTCAAATGGGCTTGATAGTTGGAAGGGAATCTGAAATGTAAAGTAGACTTAAAAAACCTCTGGCATGGAAAATTTCAATGAGGCAAAATTGTAGTATGGGAAAAGGAACATGTGGAATTGGTCAAGATTCAGAGAAAGAACAAGTGCTATAATAAGAAGGGTTTTGTATTAAGCCCACATTAAAATTTATTTAGAAAACTTTGCTTTAAAGTATAGAGAAATCTATGAATATTCATTACCCTCTTTTTCTTCCTGGGGAAGGATAATACTAAAATATTGCTTTATTTCTTAAGATTATTTAAGGCTGCATAAACACTGTTTAGAGTGTGACCTTCCTATTTGTTTCATAGGAAAAAACAATGGCTATTTTCTTACAGAAAACTTTATTATTATTATTATTTCAAGCTAGAGTGAGCAAAAATGTGAATTTCTTTTAATCATATTTTAGCTTTTAATTGCAGGTAACCTGTTGAAAGTGAGCCTAGGGGGAAAAATGTGAAATTGGCAGAACTTGAATTTCTTGGATCCATTCTAATAAATCAAATAAGAAGAAAGTTAAAGGATATGATTAAAAGTAAATTGCCTTCTGCATTTGTAAATTACAATGTAATTAATTTTTTCACATTTTTACCTAAAATGTCTTGTCATTTCTTGATCCAACATGGTGTTCTTTCCAAATAATGTCGTTAACATTGGTGGATTTACTTGCTCACTCCTAAATGGCCTGGACATCTTCAGTGTAACTATTAAGAGGCTGTGTCTTGTTTGCAGAGCAGGAAGTTTATGTGGAAAGCAGCTGTGGAGTAGTGGCACTTCAGATAATCGATGAATGAATTGTGAATCATAGGAAGAGGGGACTCCGCTGGGTATGCAGAGTGTGTAGAGCTGCATCTATCCCTCACTTATGTAGCCTGATTTTATATCATCATATATTATGACTAATAGCATTATCCTCCAAACGTGGTTTTTAAAGGATGGGTGAGTAATTGGAAATGTTTTCTTTTGTATAGTGCACTTGTGAATTTAAATTATATTTTCCTTACAGAAGAATATTTAATAAGGCATATATGGCTCCAATAAAAAATAATCAAATTCCTCTCCCAGGTTTATTTTAAATATAAATCAGCATAGTTAAGTAGCCTGATACTTAATTGTTGAATTGAAACAAGGTGTGCAGTGCTTTCCTAGATATGGTATCTGTGACATGATCCACGGAACTTGTCATCTTTAAAGTTCTTTTGGTCTAGTGAAAAGCCTGTCCTAATTCTTAGCTTTATGGAACTCTGCGATAGAATTTCAACCTCAGAGGAAAGTTTTGATTTTATAAGGAGCTCATCTAAGGAATTTGACACAAGACAAAGCTTGTCAAGTGGGCAGTTAGTTTCTGGTGTACTCTGTCTTTCATTGCTCAGATCAAATGCGAAGTTGATTCCTTATCACAAATCTGTTGTCAATGTGCAATACCTCCACCAGCCCCCCTAGAGGGGCTGGGAGGTGCAAACATGTCCCCTTCCTCGCGGGACTCCACCCTGGAGGGCTCTGTTCCACTGTTACATTCATCTTTAAATCAAAAATAGTTTGGTTGCAGTGAATCTGTTGAAAATGTTGAACCATGACATGCCTTATATAAAGATTGCCTCAAGCATTTCTTTCTGCAGTGTGAACATGGAGATGGTGGTGGTTGCCTTTTCCACACCTTGTGGTGGTTTTGAGAATCAAATGCATATGCAAGTGCCTTTTGAACAGATTCAGAAACCCAGTGCTTGACTGGGACCCAGACCCTCTCAGTACTGCCCAGTGGGAGCACGCAGCCCCAGCATGGAGGTGCCCTCTGGCTCGGGGCTTGGAAGCTGGGTGTTTCTTTCTGTCCAAAAGTCTTGGCAGTGTGTCGATATTTTAGCTGCTGGAAGACTGTCCCTTGGGCTGGAGATTTGTGTTCTTCCACCTGTTGGAACTTCCTGCCCTTACCCTCCAGAGGCCTGAGTTCTGTCTGGCTTGCACCTTCCTCTCCCTCCCCTGCTGGGGCTTCAGCTGCAGCCTGTGCCTGGGCCTGCTGGTGATGACAGGAGGCCACACAGGGAATATTCTGGGCCACTGCCATCTCCTCACCAATTGCATTTGCTCCTCTGAAGCCAACACGAATATGAACAATGAGAAAACCAGTGGTGGGAAAAAAAAAAAGGAGTTAGACATACAGAAGCTGGCAGACGCAGTGTGGGCTCTGAACCCTTCCTTCCCACCTCGCTCTGCCTGGGATCGGGGGCCCAGCCAACCTGAGTTGGGTTTGCCTGCCTAACCCTAGTGAGTTCTAGTAATTTCCTGGTCTTCTTTTCGTATTTGCCATTTCATAGGACTAGGCTTATCTTGTGTTTTCAATTCACATTTTCAGTCCTGGACTTAATGTTTTGCCTGGAAAAACTTTAGCAGTGACCTTGACAGTCAGCCTTGCTCTTGCCAAGAACTCTCCAGGAGCAAAACTCCATTCTCTTATTCTCAGTGTCTGCTTCAACCCCGGTGTGGACAAACCTCGGGACCTAAGGCACCGCCACACTCCTGACAGTGTATCGTTTCAGCCTGGAGATGTGTCCTGCCAAGTTCCACTTGACAAATAAAATCTCCTTGTCTGTCCTTGTTGGCAGGATCAAATCTCTGTCCTCCACACCCCTCCTGGCCACTGTAACATGAGTTGCTGACTATCCACTAGTGAATTAATCCCTCCTTCATTAGGTCATTTGTTCTAGCCCAGCCCTAGTCTATTTCCTGTGCCCGCTGTTCCCTTGAAGCCTGGCTCACAGCTGAGCCATGACATATTTTACCTTCAGTCACCAATATGCCACAGGAAGTGGTGCTAGCATAGGCATCCTGGCCCACGCTGGATGTCCTCCAACTTCTGCTGTTTTGGTAAAATTCAGGTGAGTTGAACAAAAGTTAAACCCATTCTGCCTGTTTCAGGGAGGGTCTCCAGAAGGAGCCGCTGCTAGGACTTTACATCTGGGACCCTGCATTTCTGCTGGTGAGATGTCCTAACGCTCTTCTGCTGAGCCTCATTTATCACAGAAAGCTACGGCCCTGGAACCCATTCACTTGTCACTTGTCACTCTGCAGTATATCCCTCCCACTGGAATTACTCATGGAATCCAGACTAGAGAGAAAACTGGTTACTGCTTACATGGGTCAATTCTTGCGCATGATCATTTGAAGTTCCATTGAGCCAGCACTGACTGCTAGGAGAACCTCGTCCGTTGGTAACTCACAGATTCAGAATTCATGTAAATTTCAAATGTCATTGGGTTCTTTGATTCATATCAATGATATGTTGATTTCCACATGTGCCCTAAAGCAGGCCATACATGGGGTCTTCTGTGAAGAGAGCCGATGGGAAACTGGCATGGCTGTGGTGCTTCCTTGAATGGAACCCTAGCTCTTCTCACCCTATACCCAAGTCCACCCATCTTGCAAGGACCCACCACCCCTTTCCAGCCTTCCCTAGTGCAGCCACCACTTTGCTTTCTCTGAAATGAGTCACTTTCAATCGCTTGATTCATTCGATCGGTAGAAATGGATGAGCTACCTGACTTGGCATCTCGGAGCCAACTTCATCCCCTCTGAAGGCTGATGGTGCCTCCTCTCTTTAAAATTAAATGTGACACTCAAAGTAATATTTATGTTGATTTTCTCCAAAGTTAACTTTTATGGGACAATATGGTATTTTTGGGGGGTATCAGGGATTGAACTCAGGGGCTCTCCACCACTGAGCTACATCATAACTACATCATAGATACACTTGAATGAATACTTTTTAAAAAATTTTTATTTATTTTTTTAGTTATACATGACAGCAGAATGTATTTTGACATATAATACATACATGTAATGTACATACATCAATCATATTGTCTATTCTATTCTTCTGCCCTTCCCATCCTCCCTACTCCTCCCCTCCTCTCCCATCCTTTCTCTCTATCCAATCTAATGTGACACACTTTTTTTTCTTTTTCTCATTATAACATCATATATGTATTCTGTATAACGAAGAGGTTCTCCTTCCATCTTCCGTGCAACTCCCCTTCTCCCTCTTTTTCCCTCCCACCTCTCTTCCCTATTTAGTGGTAGTCTTCTTCTCATGCTCTTCCTCCCTATCCCATTTGAATGAATACTTCTTAGAGTAGAATATATAAATCCATCCATCTGACCCCTCTGTACTCATCATGTAGACGCCGGCCTGTATATCTTTGTCACAAGGCTTTCTTGCCACGGCATCTGTGTGCCAGACACTGTGGATGCTGTTTGGATGCATAGGAAAGGGGGAGTCCAGGGCTCTGCCTTCCAAGAGCGTACAATCAGTATGAGATGAGAACAGCTCAACACATCTCAGAGTTGAAAGGGGATGATAAATACCCTATAATACCCTAGGGCTTAAAACAACAGGAATTTAGGCAGGCCTGATGGTGCATGCCTGTAATCCTAGCAGGTTGGAAGGCTGAGGCTGAGGCCGGAGGATCTTGAGTTCAAAGCCAGCCTCAGGAAAAGTGAGGCGCTAAGCAACTGGATGAGACCCTGTCTCTAAATAAAAACAAAATAGGGCCAGGGATGTAGCTCAGTGGTCAAGAGCCTCTGAGTTCAATCCCTGGTACCCCTCCCCCCCCAAAAAAATTCATTCTAATTCTAGGGCCAGAGATCTGAGATCCAGGTGATGCCAGTGGATCTCATCCTTCCAAGACTCTTGCAGAGGAGGGAGGAGGAGGGAAAACCCCTCCTCATTGCTTCTGTCAGCTTTTGGTGGCCCTCTGCATTTCCTTAGTTTTGAGACATGGTCTTGTCTGTTGCCCAGGCAGACCTTGGACTTGGGATCCTCCTTCCTCAGCCTCTTGAGTAGATGTCAGCCTTCCTTCCTTGTGACTACCTTCCTCTTCTTTCTGCCTGTGTGGTCACACTGCCTCCTCTTTGTAAGCCGTGTGTGTGTGTGTGTGTGTGTGTGTGTACTCTAAGTCCCATCCAGAAAATCCAGGACAGGATTTTTTTTTCCAAAGAACTCACTTTGCCTTTCCACTTAAGGCAGCCATGACCTCTCGGCTTTGGGAGGTGGGCATATCCTTTGTGAGACCTCCATTCAGACACTTGCAGATGTCATTGGTGAACAACTTCTACTGTGCAAATTGATTAGTGTCCTTAAAAATGCATGGTCTGTATGTTTTGAGGAGTTAATACTTTTTGCCCGGCAGCTCATTCCATTTTTGGAGAGCAGTGAAGAGCAGATCTTCGCTATACTGAGCCAAAAATCTAATTCTTACTCTCTCTACTCCTTTGCCTTTCTTATGATTCTGGGAATCAGGATGAGAAAACTTCTCAACTCTATTCCACAAGAAGACCTTTACATTTGGATATTGTAAAGTTGACTCAGCTGGATAGCATGTGCGCTTCCAGATTTTCATGTTCATTCTTCACATTTTTGGTTACTTTCAGAGAAGAGCATTGCTGTCTCCTTAATCCCGCTGTTCTCCGATGCTAAGCCCTTGAGTACTGGATTCCAGAGGGGGCTCCCAGCAACTACTCTTGGAAGTCACTTGTCACTTGAGTCCTAGAACCAGTAGCCCTTCCTTGGCTGCTCCTCTAATCTCCCAGGGAACATCTCTGAACTCCCTTCATTTCCAGAACATTCTACCTCCCAGCTCTCCACTCTCCTGTCTTTCTCCTCCCCAGCCTCCCATTTCCATCTCCTGTCTGGTGTGGTGCTGGCCAGGGCTTCCTTCTTGGTTGACCCCCATGCCCTTTCCCTGCCTTGCCTTTTATAATGTTATCCATTTTCATGGTTTCAAACACTCTTGGGGTGTGACTCACAGACGTTTCCTCTTCTTTAGGTCCCACTTGGCTTCAGGAGGAACACTGCCTTCTGCTCACTGGAGAGAGTAGCTTCCCTTGCTCTTTCCTCATCCTGCTCCTCTCCTGGGGTTCCCATTTCTATGAATAGCAGGACCTTCCTACATTTTCTGAGTGCATTTGATTTACTTCCTTCCCTGGCCTCCCACATTTCTCCAGATACCGGATTCTAATACTTAACCAAATAATATCTCAACCTCTTGGTTACTTTTCTTTCATGCTATCAGTGCCTTAATTCATCGCTTCTCCAACGTCAGTGTGCATTCAAATACGTAAGAACCCTAGTAAGATTCAGACTCTGATTCACGAGGTCTGGGTGGAGCCTGAGAATCCGCATTTCTAACAAGCTTCCAGGGCCTGCAGATGCTTCCTGTGTGCTGAGAGCACATTATGAAGGAAGCTCTCAAGTTAGACCTTTTTATCTTCCTCTGCCTCTTGCAGCTTCCCAGATGATCTCTCTGACTATACTCTTGCCTGGATCTCATTGAAGTCAAAATCTGACCATTTTTGTCCTATTCTCAAATGCCTTCTTTGACATCCCCTTCCAGTATCTATTGAATAACAACTAAATGGCTTGCATCAGCTTCAACCTGTTCCCTGGCTTAATTTACATTTTAAGTTCAGGCTGAATCTCAAGGTCGCCCTTCACTTAGTTCTCCGTACTTGCCGTACCTTCTGCCCTGTTGTTGTGCTGCTGGGGATGCCTTTTCCGCCACACCTTCAGGAGGAGCCACAGTTTAGCAATTTTCCAAGGACTGCTCAAAATGACATTTCTCCCTAAGGATTCATCTTCCAGGACTTTATCAGAATCTCAGCCTTATCAGTGATTGCATCCATTCTTGTTTTGTGTGTGTGTACATGAATAAATTATTTCAGCTCTCAGGCTGAGAAGTTCTTGAGGGAAGATGCCATATTGTGTTGCTTTCAAGTCAAAGCATAGTCTTTCCCTGAAATGACCCATCTGCACATTGATATATAAAATATGTAAATGCAGCATTTTTGCTGCTTATCACATTATAAAAGTTAATGTATCTTCTAAAAAATCCAAACATTACGTAAGTGTATAGTATCAAAAGTAAAAGTCCAACACTGGAGGCCCCAACCATGGTTAGAAATCTGATGTGTAGTCCTCAGCTATTTTCCGATGCATCTAGAGTGTTGCCAAAGGCCTGTGTGCTAAAGGATTGATCCCCAGCATGGTGCTCCTGGGAGTGGTGGAAACATTAGGAGGTGGGGCCTAGTGGGAGGTCTTTAGGTCATTGGGGTAGTGACCTCAAAAGGGATTGTAGGAACCAAGTCTCTTCCTTTCTCTATTTGCTCTTTGGTCATGAGATGATGATTTTCCTCTACCTTGTGCTTCTACCATGATGTTCTGCCTCATTACAGGCCCAAAGCAACAGATGAACATCAATCATGGACTGAACCTTACAAAACTGTGAGCCAAAATAAACCTTTTCTCTTTGTAAGTTGATTTATCTCAGGTGTTTGTGATAGTGACAGAAAGCTGACTAACACATATGTACATTTTAACATTTACTATCTACAAACCTGGGATAATAATAGAATTCTGAATCTTGACTTGAAATATAAATCTGCCTCCCTATTTTTAAATCTACGACTCATTCCAAAACACTGACTGATTTAACTGCATAAAAATCAATTCACTTAAAACGGTCTAGCAGTATAGAAATATGTTTGCTTTGAATTTCTTATCAGTTAAGCATATCTTTATTCAGCAGTTTCTCTGCTCCTAGCATTGTATGAGACATTTTCAATTTGTAACAGTAAGACACAGATACTGGCTAGAAGATCCAAGTTAGTCTTACGCTTTCAGGGTAATGCTGGGTGATGGATTGATGGAGGAGTAGTGATCATGTATCTTTGGTGCCAGATTAAACCTATCATGTTTAATGACATGCATTTTCAGATTGCTGGATTTTATGGTGAAATGTAAGCTTTCACATTCCTTCACTTGTAAAGAACAAGTGACACGTTTTGGATTCTGGATATGTATGTATTCATCTGTTTATCTAAGACATGTATATGTATATTACTTTTTGTTTCATGAATGAACATAAACAGAATAAAAATGGAATGATTTAACAAGTATTTAACAAAATACACTTAACAAAACTACAATTTAGGGAGGAGTATGAAAAATAAGATTAAAACACCATGTGAGCTTTGGGTTAGACTGCTGCATGAGTGAGTCTGGTGTAAAGCACAGGTTGGAAAGGAAATCTTCGTACAACTCAAAATCAGTATTTCTTCAATCACCTGGGAAGGAGAACTCTTAATAATGATGAATGGGTTTTGTTGCTTTTTAAAAAACAACATTGAAACTGGGCACAGAAACCTGCACCTGTCATTTCAGGTACTTGGGATGCTGAGGCAGGAGGATCTCTTGAGCCTAGGAGTTCAAGATAAGCCCGGACAACAAGGTGTGAACCCATCTAAAAAAAAAAACAGTTTTTTGATAAAATTATGGGGTATCATATTCTGGTTAGAATTGAGGCAGGATTATGCTTGAGGAACCAAGAGTTCTCAGCAAAATGGGTTGTGTCTGGAGGAGAAGAACCTGAGTATGAGGCAATGAGAAGCCACAACTTTGAAATGGTATGAAACTGCTACAGTCTGCATTTGTGAAAACACATAAAGAATATTTCTGCATCTTCTTTCCAACTCCTGAAAACTTTGTTCACGGGTTTATTTACTGTATCTTCCTTGTAATATCATGTGTTTCATATTATATATTATTTAATACCATCAAAAAGTGAACCTCTTCTGGAATAATAAAAGCAATTATGTGGTAATTGAATTAAACTATCTTTGTATTTTTGCACTGGATGCTTGAAAACTCAGACCTAAAAATAATAGTCACAGTAGTCAGTTTTTTCTGTAACTATTTTCCCTTTTTTCTCTAGTCTTTTTAATTTTTTTTTAACTTTTCAGTTGTAATATAAGTCTTCTTGGATTCTCTTTAGAAAACAGGAGACTAGAATTTAGAAATATATAGCCTTAAATGATGCCTATGGATATATGCCTAGATATGGAGGTAAGAAAAAAAGGGTAAAGGAATACTTTTAAAACAGTCAAAAAAAAAAAAAAAAAAAAAGACAATGCAATGTGTTGGGACCAAGAAACACAGTAACTACTGTGAGCAAAGGAAGTAATTTCTAGGTCAAGCAGGATATCCTGAGAAAAGAACAGGTGTTGGGGATGACAGCAGTGGTGATAATGTATATGAATTCTTTATTTTCAGACAATATCTCATTGAATCCACAACGGTCTTTTAAAATGTGCAGTTGACAGTTAAAATTATATGTGCTCCTGGTGTGCAATGTGTTGCTTTGATATATGTGTGCATTATGAACCCCTTAAGTCAAGCTAATTAACATATTCATCACTTCATTTCCATGACATTCTGTTGTGAGGATACTTACTTAAGATTCATACTTTCAACAATTTTCTGGTGTACAGTACATTATTATTAACCCCAATTGTCCATGCTATGCAACAGGTCTCCATTGTGTTCATTCTGTCTAATGGAAATTTTGTACTTTTGGCCAAGATCTCCTCCCCTGCAGCCGCTGGCTCCTCCCATTGCACTCTATCAATCTCCCTTTTTGGATTCCACATATAAATAAAATCACGTGGTGTTTGTCTTTCTGTTCCTGGCATATTTCAGTTTATGGAATGTTTTCCAGGTCTATCCACGTAGTTGCAAATGTAGGGTTTTCTTCTCTTTTAGGGCAGAATGGTATTCCATTGTGTATGTGTACCATGTTTTCTTTATCCATTCATCCATCTGTGGAGGCTTAATTTCTATATCTTGAGTATTATGAACGATGCAAAGAACACAGGAGTGCAGAGGTCTCTTTGACATACTGATTTAATTTTCTTTTGATACATACCCAATAGTGGGATTGCTGGTAGTTCCATCTTTAATTCTTGAGGAACCTCCATCTTGTTTTCCATGATGACTGCACTAATTTACACTACCACTAATAGGGTACAAAGGTTCTTTTTTTTCCCCCATATCATTGCCAGCACCAGTTTATGATTGGATAGTGATGAGGCAGTATCTCATCACTGACAGGGATGAGTGGATATCTCCTTATGGTTTTAATTTTCATTTCCCTGGTAATTAGAACATTTTTTATATACCTGCCAGCCTTTTGTATTTGTAAGTTCTTTTGTAAGTTTTTAAATTTTGTTATTTTTTTTTCTTGCTCTTGAGCTGTTTGTACTCCTTACAGGTTTTGGACATTAACTCAAACCAGGTACATGATTTGCAGATATTTTCTCTGGATGCATAGCTTATCCTTGTTGAATTTCTTAGGCTGTGCAGAAGCCTTTTGGTTTGATGCCATCCCACCTGTCTGTCTTTGCTTTTGTGGTTTTGGGGTCCTATCCAAAAAAAAATTGCCTGAAATAATGTCACAAGGCCCTTCTTCTACTAATATAAAAGTTTCAGGTCTAGTGTGTAAACTGTTATCCATTTTGAGTTGATTTCTGTGTTTGGTACGAGATAAGGTTCTGACTTCATTCTCTTGCACATGAATATCCAGTTTTCCCAGCACCATTTATTGAAGAGGCTGTCCTTTCTCCCTTGTGTGTTCTTGGCACTTTTGTGGAAAACCAATTGGCCATAAATGTGTGGGTTTATTTCTGGGCTCTCTATTCAGTTCTGTTGGTCTCCATGTTTGTTTTTATGCCAGAAACATGCTGTCCATGATGCTCTTTGTTTAGAGACTGTTTTACACTTTTAAATCTATATATACAGAAAAATTTACTGAAACACGACTAAGATTAAGGAATTTCCCCAGCTGAAACAACTAATAACGTCAGAGAAGATCAGTAAAACCAGGTCTCACTCTCTTGCTTTTCACACCTTTATTGTGATACACATACATGTGTTCCTCACCAGAAGCAAGGAATGAGAGGAAGGAAGGAAGGGAGGGAGGGAGGGAGGAAGGAAGGAAGGAAGGAAGGAAGGAAGGAAGGAAGGAAGGACCACTCAGACGCCAAGAAGATCAGGAAGTCAGTTCTGGAAATTCAAAAAGCCCATAGTCACAGGGACTGTCCTGCCCCTGCTTGAGCCATGATGAGGTTCTGATTAGTCTGATATGGCCACAAAGTCAAGTCAGGCTAAGTCAAGAAACTGAAGCCCGAGTCAGAAGCCTGCACCAGGCCAGGCAGTCCGCTTATGGCCCTTTGACATTTCTATGAAGAGTACTCAGCAGACAACTTAGTGTGCTGTTTCTATGTTGGAGTCCTTACCTTCCTCCAAGCCAGTCCTGTGTCCCCTTTGCATCACAATCTTCCTAGGAACTCATATTTGACTCTTTTTTTTTTTTATTTTTGGTGGTGCTGGGGATTGGGGGATTGAACCCAGGGATTTGTGCATGTGAGGCAAGCACTCTACCAACTGAGCTATATCCCCAGCATATCTGACTCCTCACACTTGCCATGGAGATCCTGAGTCCTATGGGATTTTCCTGCCACTTATTAATTACTTCCCACTGTTCCCTCTATTCCCTTCTCTTGCCCAGGTCTTTCCCATCTCCCTGTTGCCTAGTGGCTCCAGTGGCCTGTCACCTGTCTCTCTGCTTCCAATCCCTTGTGGATTTTACCTATTCTATAGTGAGACCTATTCTATAGTGAGACCTGAAGTCAGATCAGTGGGCTTGATTTTCTTTGGATGTGCCTCCTGCCTTGTGGCTTCTGCAGAGGCCTGCACACTTCCTGAAGTTGACAGTCCCCTCTTGGCCATAGTGGCCCTGCAGGTATTAGGAGTCCTGAATTCCCAAGAAAACATATCTTCTCACTGCCTGTGCTCCTTATGCTCATCTCTGTTGTCAAGATTTCCATGTGTGTTATGCTACCATGAATTCCTTGGCTACCCATCTTTTCCTTTAGATTTCAAGCATTTTATTAGGAATCCATTGTTCTATACTCTATCTTGTAGAAACTCACTGGATTGGATGACACCCTAGATCCCCTGTGAGGGCAGAGCTTTTTATATTTTAGTCACAGATATATCCCAAGGGCTTAGTACAGTGTGTGGCACATGGTAGACTCAGACCAAGTATCTTGTTGCTGAGTGAGGCCCTGTTACCCTTCCCCCTGGGAGAAAAAGGTATCTGAGGGCTAGAAGTGTCCTGGATATCTTGATATTGAAAATAGTTTATTATTAGCAAACAGGAATCAGTCTTCCTCAACTATTATACAGAACATAAAAGAATTCCCCCAGTAGAAGCTGATTCTCACCTGATTGGAGTGTTGCCTGCATAGATATCAGAGCTTCCCTGGGGACCCTCACATTTTGAGACTCATCTCCCAAGAAATGACCCCTCTCACCGGCTAATTCTAATGGCCATGGCTGGTATTTTCAGGTCATCGTTTCTGGTTGATCATCAGCACTACATTCAGCTCTCCTAAATGTTCTTAGGAACCCCGGAAAAGTTTCAATCAGAGGGATTTGGGGTGATGTTTCTAAAACCGTGGCCTAGGATCATATGCGCCAGCAGCTTCTAGGATAGCTGCTAAAAATGCAGACTTGGGGATTGAAACCAGACCAGCTGAATCAGAATGGGGGCAGGGCCTGTCAATCTGGGTTCTAAATAAATATCTTGCATGGTACTTGTGTTTGCTAAATTTTAAGGCCTATAAGTTGAAGAGAGAAAAAGAGATTTTTAAATTTTCTTTTTATGAGTAGATTAATAGCCTGGACTGGCAAAGGGTATAGTATCTTATCGTAGGCTTCTGTCTCTGTTAAAATCAGTCATATTAAGTTTAGGATGCTTCTTAGGCTTTGCAAAGGCTAGGGTACTTTTTCCCACAAGAATTTAAACAGAATCAGGTAATGGCTGATTTCAGGTGTAGAATAAGGACAGAACTGCTTGTATCAAATGTACCCTACTGTATCTACATATATATTTTTAACTGTGGTTATCAATGTTTACAAAGTGTTATAACACAGAAACTGTATCTCAAATATAAGTATTTCTTAACATTTTTGTTTGTTTGTTGGCACTCTTATTAAACAGACCATATTTTTGCATGTCCATGATGCTCTACTTAGGGGTTATATTTCTGAGCAAGTACACAACATATATTGTTGATACAAATATCTAGGGGTCAAAAAACATTGAAAAATAGTCTATTACTGTCACCTGTGTGCATAATCATTTGATTATCATGAACATTCTGAAATGTGGTTATAGATTGGTTTCTCCTGTCCTTTATGGGTCTTTATATAGGCCTTTAAAAATGCATGAATTTTAATAGTCATATGCAATACAATTACTACTTTTCCACAAATTTTAAGTAGTATACTAACTTTTTAAAAATGAAACTATCAATCTTTCTGGTAGATGTTTAGAAATTCCTGTCATAGCATAGACTCGGGAGCCAGGAGAGCCACAGTCTGGGTAACCTCCAACTTTTCTCCTAGTCATTAATTTGTTTGTTAAATTTATCCTGTTCCTGAGTTAGGCAGTGTTCTAAGTGCTAAAGATGAAGGGAAAAGTAAGCCAGACAAGGTGCTGTCTTCATGAAATTTATACCCTTGGGAAAAATCTATTGAACCTCCACTAGTATTCAGAAGTGGGTCTCTAGATAAGCCTGCTCCACTTGGCATCAAGGCCAGAGGAGAGATGGGCATATTAGGACAATGTGACCAATTAGATTTGTGACCTTTTTGAGTGGGGCTTATATTAACATTTTCTCAAAAAAATACTTACGGCTTTCTAAAAAAAATTAGGCTGCCAACAATGATTTGTGCCACTAGATGGCAGACATCTGTATTTGTGTGTCCAATGAGCAAGTGGTTCTGAAAGGTTCAAAATGAGCCACCTGATATGAAAAAAAGTTAGTACCACATGAGTGACAGGTAGTTGTGGCTGTTCTGTTCCATGGATTCCATGTTTCAAATACCTATTGTTACTCTCTGGTGTTTGTTTTTCAATTTAGCATTCTGCTCTGCTCCTTTCACATGGAGGAAAATATGAAGCTCCTTTTGAAAACCACATTTGTTTCTGAAACCAACATAGATTCACAGTGTATTTTCACCAATGTTTTGTTTATCTGAAGAAGTTAAAGTAGGCTTTGCAAATGAAGATATATATATAAATATATATATATATATATATATATTCATACCCGGGTGGCTCTGAGGACTGTGCTACCTTTTCAGATGCATAGGAAACAGATATTCCATTTTCCTGTGATAAGAGAATAAACAAATAAACCAGGTACTCTGAACCTGGCTCCTTCACTTAATCTACCATTAGCTTCAGGAGTCCAAAGAAAGTAAAGTATGAACCAAAACTCTATCAGGCAAGGCACATGTTCTGACCAGGATGGCATCCCCACTGCAGAACTGACAGCTGGCCCCAATCCCACTCAGGAGGACCCCCCCCCCTCCGGTGGTCCTCTCCTCAACATAGAAACCAAACTCACCCTGTCTTTTGTAATACTGCAAATACTGAGGGCACCACATCATATGTTTTCCAAGTCCAACCCAGGGCAAGCTGTGAAGAAGTAGTGTCCCCGACTTAGATTTCTCGAACATCCATGTTAATTAAAGGCTGCCTCTGGTTTCCTAGGCAGCTTGGACAAGGTTGTTATAAGGCAACTGGGTTCAGAAGGGGCTATAAAAATTTGTGGCAGAGTCTTGACCTTAGATATGTGTTTATAATCTACAAATATGTTAACTTGTAAAATAGAATCAGCTGAGCCAACTTGTTCTTCAGATTCAGGGGGTGGAGAAGCCAAATCTTTTTGGAGGGATACCAGAAATTTCTTCCTTTAAGAGATTTCATTTGAGATGTTTTAAAGGACCAGCAAGATTTAAATAGATGGAGGGAGATACAGGGTGGATGATTCAGGCAGCCCTTCCTTATAAGTGAAAACTCCTTGCTCGTTTTTGTCTGTGCCAAGAACATACTACCTCAAAGCATCTGCACTTGCTATCATATTTATTTGAAACACTCTTTCCTCCCAAACCTACACATCTTGCTTTTTAACTTTAATCTTTAGAGCTTTCCTCAAATGTCACCTGATCAGGCCACATTTTATAATAACTTTGTCTAAATTCTTCATAGTCTCCTCACATAATGCCTATCCCCCCAACCAATTATTTTGTTAATAGCCACTGCATATGAGCTGCATGAGTCTGGGGCTTCATCTGTCTATATTTAATTGCTAACTCTCCAGTTCTAGAACACTGGCCAGCCTAGAATAGGCCCTCTACTATGCTCACTGAGCCAATGAAGGAAGGAAGAAAGGAATACTCAGGGTCACTTTAGTTTTTCTTATTGCAGAAAGGGAAACTGAGAAACCCACCTCCACACAATTCTTTCTTGCAGAGAGCACCTCAGGACCTTTCTTTTTTGTGAGAGGGTGAAAGAGGGGTGCATCCATACCAAAATTATCACTAATGCCCTTATATAGAATGAATTCTAGGATCATAGACGTGAAGAGTAATGAAATCGATTAGCACATCAATCAAATGTACTTTAGTATGCCTGGTACTTTTTCCAATAATGCTAATTTTCCACTAGAAGTAAATACAAGAGAACCAAATTCATACTTTCTAAGGGAACCGAGGTAGCTTCCCAGCTGGCAGGAATCTGGTCTTTCAAACTATATTCATTGCTACTCAATTTTTAAGAATTCTGTTTCCTTACTTGCTTATTTACATAATTATGAGTGTGTGCATTAAAAAGGAAGTAAAGGAAGAAGACGAAGCAGGGTTTTCTGAATTTGGAATACTACGTCACGCATTAGGAAATCTACAGGCGAGCACCCACCGCGGGTGGCTCTAGAGCGGGTTGGCCCGGGATGCCCCCTGTGTGCCACCAGATGCAGAATCGCCTCAGTGGGTGTGATGGCTAATCTTGACCGTCAGCCCGACTGGACTGGGAGACACCAGGAACACTGGCAAAGCACACTGCGGGGTGCGGCTGGGAGGGTCTTTCCAGAGGTGAGTGGCCAGCAGGTCCGAGCTGCGGGGAAGCCCCGCCCTGAAGGTGGGCGGGGCTGTCCGCTGTCCAATGGGCTGGGGCCGCGAGGACCTTGGGAGAGAAGCCCCGGCGAGCCGCTGCTCTCTGCTTCGGTGGGGGTTTTTGGTTTGGGTTTTGTTAATTAACTCATTTGTTCCTGCTGCCATTGCCCTGAAGGGCGGACTCCATTCTTCAGCCTCTTTTTTTCCCGCTTTGGCACTGGAGATTGACCAGAGGTGCTCTACCACTGACCCCACGCCCAGCCCTTCTTATTTTCTGTTCTGAGGGAGGGCCTCGATCCGGGGACCCTCCTGCCTCTGCCTCCCTAGCGACCAAGACCCAGTGAGCGCTACCGGGGCGCTCAGCCTCTTCCTCAGCCTCTGCATGCAGTCTCTCCCCAGCGACTCAGATCTTCACCTGGACCGGGCCGGGACGCCTCACTGGCTGCTCTTCCTCTGAGGCCCTCGTTCCTGGACAGAGCAGCTGCTGGTTTCAGGGCTCTCCAGCCTGCAGACGGCCATGGTGGGACCAGCCAGCCCTGATCCCGTAAGCCAATCCGTAAATCCCTTCAGCATCATCCGTCATCTGTGCATTTTGGTTCTGTCCTCTGGAGAACCCCAAAGGAGTTGGCATATAGGATTTCTGGTACTTCAGTTATTCGGAGATGCTTTATACTCTTATCAGATTTTTCACATTAAAATTTCGAGCTTTGAGGTAGTCCTAAACATACTTAGAAACAACGCATTTTATTTGTGCATTCGTCAGATAATTACAGAGGAGCTGCCCAGGCCAGGACACCCACACTCCCTGGAGAGAAAGCTGGACAAGGAGCAGGACCTTGCCCTCAGGGAGCCTGAGGGTTAGTGGGGTTGACAGGGGACCAACTAATTTTTTCTTTCTGTTGAGAAATAGCTTTTTTAAAAAATCGTAATGTAATAAGTCATCTGGTTTGAAGGATGTTGATGTGGCCATCTCCAGTATTGCAGATCTTCTGCATTTGGCTGGGTAGAAGGTAGCCACTGGAGCCATTGTTTCTTTGGAGACTAGGGACCACCAAATTCCAAACACACAATTTCCAACACTCTGAGAACCGTTTTCATGAAACACACTCTGAACTTTTTCCCACAAGGCATGAGATCTCCGTTAGGCACACATTTTTCCCACCTCACATGAGTATGAGAAAACATTTGTCTGGGTTCTGAATGGAAATAGAAAACTGTACTTCTATAGGTGTGGCTCCAAAGTCAGTGTATAGAAAGTAGGAAGATAGTCTACTGGGATCATATAGAAGTTCAAGGTCAAATACAATTTAGAATGGTCATGAGCTGCATTTCCTAATATTTAGGGTTGGTCTGGAGGAATCTGCTGAACAGAGGAAATCTTATGTTGAAACAAAATGTGATCTAGATACTAGAGCAGTTTGATTTGTGGATATCTAGTGCTCTTTCCTATTACTTCAAAGAACCTTTTGGTGCTGAGTATTGAGATGTCTGACTTTAATTTTAAAATTGGTTTTCAGGGACAAAATGCTCTACGCTTCTAGGATTGTGAAGTCCTTCTCCATTTTTATCCATTTACGTTGCATCTTTCTCCAACCATAGTTTTCCTTTTGCATTTTCCTTGAGTCCAGTGTTTCTCAACTGAAATTTTCTCATTATTGCCCACAAGGAAGGATTTTTTTTACTTTGTTCTCCTAATGACCTCTGCATTTCATGAAACTTTAACAGTGTACACATATCATATATGTGTTTATAAACTGGGCCCACTTGTTCAGAAGCCATTGCATTTTCTAAGATGCTTTTTGCCCTCTTCAAAGCCACATTCAGCCTCCACAGGTGCTACCATCCCCATAGGAAGAGTGCCGCCATCTTGTCTACTGGGGCATAAAGCATTCTGCTTGCTGGGGTGTGCTGGCCACCTGTGGGGACAGCAGCATTCCCTGGACCCTCACCCCTCACACAGGCCCCAGTCCCCCCACAGGCTTTCCTTCCCTGGAAAGGTCTCTACCCTCCCTAAGAAGCAGTGTCCCTTCTCCACCTACTTCCTCCCTCACTGTCCTCTGTGGAGATCCTGATCCTCCTGGACCTGACGGCTGAGTTGACTCACCTGCTGTTCCCAAAAGATTCCCACTTAAGCATTTACCATGTTGCCCTCTAACACTTGATTCTGGAACGGTCAGAAAGACTGGAATATTTTTCTGAGGCAAACATAAGAAATTCCAAGCACTATTGCATTCATCTCGAGGTCCCTCCTGCTTTTATCAGCCTCACTGCTGTGGGCATCCTTCATCTTGCTCAGACTGGGAAACCTGCCTGTTTCTCCACTAAGGTACGGTCCAGATAAAACATTGCCCAGAAATGTCCACTCTGCTTTGTTTTTAAGTATGATTTACACAGTTCATTCCTATATCTCCAGTGAGTCTTTAAGCTTGTGTAATACCTGAGTGTTAGCTCATACAATGGTTAGGCTTCGAGAAGCAAGGAGGGGAAAGGAAATCAACCCTATCACCTCAGCCATGGGTTAGGCCCAGTGCTGGGTGGCCTTCATTTCAGAGCTTCGGGAAAGAGTGTTAAGGCTGGCCCTGTGGCAAGCTTGCCTTTGGCCCTCTGCGTGGGGCGGCCTGGACTCGAGGGTGCTACATGTTTACTTCTATCATGTTCTGTTTTGCTTAACAGGTAACTTTCTAAACAGCAAACACAAGTCACATAGACACAGTTTCTGACTGGTAGACCTCCACAAAAGAAAAAAACAGTGAAAATGAATTGTTACTTGATCTTATTATTATTATTATTTAGTGTTCCATTATTTATTTATTTATCTCTTTCACATGTAATTGGGTAAAACTAATGAACTTCTGCCATTCAAAAAATTAATAATTCCACAGGGTTATTATAAAATAGTAGCAGTCCTCAGTATACACCTGCCCCCCCCCACCAGTTTCCACTCCCAGGGGTCCTGAGAGGCACCATTTACAACTGTTTAGACTGTTTTTTTGTTTTGTTTCTCTGTTATTTATTTCTATCTTTCTAAATACTGAAATGGAAAACTCACTTGTTCGGGTTATTTAGCTAATTAATGAAAAGGCTCAAGTGAATTTAGATGCTTCTTTGGAATCATCATGGTTTTGGGATATGGAGGAATACACACGTAGTTATGCATATTTAAAAAAAAATAAAAAACTGTTGGTTTGTTTTCTGTTGTCTTGTATACCTTTGCTGAAAAAAAAAACATATTGACATTAGAAAAACATAAGCTCATGGGTAAATTCTTGTTGGAGAAGAAGCCAGGGTTCCTGGTGAATGAATGAATGTGAGTTTTTTGTTGAGCCCTTGTCATTGGTGGCGCTCCTGGGGTTGTGGTCAGCGGTCTGGATGCACCCTTTGGAGCAGGTATCTCCACAGCCAGCCTTCCAAAGGCGCTGGGTTGGGGGGGCACTGGCAGCCTCCTCACTGGCCACTCTTTCCTCTACTCCTTTGCTTTCTTTCTGCTCACAGTTACTTTGATATTGAACACACATGCTTTTGATGGGACTTAAATGTTCATCTCTGACATTAGTGAAAGGAGTAATTCTACACTGAATCACACAAGTGGCCTGCATCTTGGAAAAGCTGCTAATCCCTTCCTCAGTCTGCTTTCAGCAAACCCCAGTCATCTTGACTATCCACTCGGGTTGTACATTCCTAGAGCAAGTGTTCACAGCAGCTAGATGTGATTTGGAGCAAACCATCCTGCAGCCTTTCCAATCTGTCTGTGCCAGGTGACATTAAATAAACATGAACCTCTCCCTTATGTTTGTCCCAAAGCAGGTAGTGGGAAATCTGGAAGAGAACTAAATATTTTAGCTCAGATAACATGCATTTTGAAAAGCAGGTCTAGCACAGACAGTATGCCTAATTTCACATGTTGCCTTAAATTAAATCCATTTGATATTGAGGATTAATTCAGCCTATAGAGTAGAAATTGAATATGTGTTTTATACAAAGCATGTTGATTGTTTTTTTTGGAATCCTTTGCCCTCAAAGAACATATGGCTGGTAGTAAAAATATTATTGATTGGTAGTGAAAACACAGTTTGACCCTTTATTCCAGAAAAATTCTTTGGTAAAAATAGTAATATTAATATATGCAAAACTTATTGTGCTTTCTGTGTGTCCAAACACCCCTACTTCCCTTGTTATATCTCATTTAATCCTTAAAACAATACCACAGGTTGCATTTAGTAGATGAGTGTAAAGGATGAGTGTAATAAATATAAGTGATATAATGTATCAAGCCAAATTTCAAACTCCCAAGTATCTGACTGATCTGGCTTCTCAGTCTCTGGGCCAACAAACAGATGTAGGCTGGTACATAGGAAAACAATTCAAGTGTTTATACATAATGTTTTTTTGAAGTCCTATTTCTTAGGTCCCAATAATAACTCATTAATTTAAGAAAAATTAAGGCCAGAAATAAAAAATACAAATAGTTGAAAAATAAAAAGAATAGGAAGAAAATATAAAGTTATAAACACCTAAGAGACCCACATTTTGTCAGGGTCAAATTGCTATATCTACAAGTATAATTTTTTATCCATGGTGTTATGACTAATCCAACATATCATCACTGTAGCAATGGAAATTGGTGCAACCTGACAATATCTTTAGTGGTCACAGGCTGGGTTTTTACTCAATGATGACTGAGTTGTGTGGTCTATTTTTTTTTATCAAGTGTGATTATATTTCCCCTCTTGGACTTAAATTCAAACAGAAGACAAAAATTATATCAATACAGTAATGGAACATTAGCAAATGTAGAAGAGAGCTTTCCCCTTGGTAAATCAGAGAGGAATTTCTCTGTAAAGGAGATCTGTGTTCCTGGAGCTCCTCACAGCATTTCCCTTGCTTTCTGTGGACAGATTGTAGTAATATGAACTGGATTGAAATTCACTGCATCTTCTTCCCAAGCAATATGTACCTGTCTACACTAGTGACTAACAGTCGGGTGGGGAGTTCTTTTTCTTCCTTTTGCTGCCAGTGATATTTTCCCTTTTTTTCAGAAATTGGCTTAGGAATTGCTCATTTGTAAGTCAAGAGGAAAAGGTTTAAATAAGTGTATGATCTGTCAAGGTATACGCTCAGATTTCACTCATTCCATGATGGGAGGCAAGCCGACCTTCTGGAAGGGTTTACACTTGACCCTCCTCCTCTCCAAATTGAGTCACATGAATGGGATTTCAGATCCCATTCTAAAGATCCCATTCTTTTGAGTGCAAAAGCCCAGGTTTCACCAGCTCACAAGCTACCTCAGCTCTCTGGAAAGACATGAGGACAAACAGAATGGAGAATGAGGGTCCGGTCATTTTGTCATTGATGAAGATAAGGCAGGAGAAGGAGTAGGGAGATGCTTGCAGAGTCTCTTGGCAGTCTTGGGTCAAGAGTGTTGATTGAAGTTCTGAGAACTGGGATCCACTGGGGTAGCATCCCTGGTATCAAAGGCTACCTAACAATAGACTAGCAAATGATTTTGCAACCAGCTCCTGGGGAAGGAAGATGCATGTGAACTGTTCATCAATCTTCTAAGATGTGAAGAAAACAATTTCATCTGTGACTGTGTGTTGCTCACACATGCTGTTGTCAAAAGGAGAAAATATGTGAATGAAGGAAGAGTTTATGAAATGAATTCATAGAATACATGTGTGTAAAGCACACACTACTGTATATTTAATGGTCTGTGCTTCTGGGTGAACTTGGAGCCTGATCCATTGGTTCCTTCAGCAGTTTTCCTGTGGTCCCCTCTGAGTTGCCATGTCCCATTTAGGCAGGCAGGACCCCTCTGTGTGAGCAGATCACCATAGGAGCTGGCTGTTCAGGGCTGACTTGATAGGTACAAAGACCAGAAGTGTGTTAGAAAACCATTACCCAACACACACACACAAATTCTGTTTTTAAGCCAGTATGTGAGATTGAGAAATTAAGATAAATTTCTTTTAATGTTGTTTTTTTAAAAAACAATAATTTTATACCCACATATGTGTACATCTTTAGAATGGGATTTCAGATTAGAAATAATTGTTGAATGTTTAAGGTCCTCTAATTTGGATATTCCTAATTTAAATTTTTAGACATCAACCAGGAATTGATCTAAGTTCCATAGTTTTAATTTAATTTTTAATTCTAAGTTCCATAGTTTTCCCTCTTAACAAAACACAATTTGAAAAATAGAGCAAATTTCAGATGCTAGACAAATGAACACAATGAAGAAAAAAACAGCAGAGGCCACAAATTTTGCTAGAACTTTTTGACAGTGGATAACCAATTCTTACAGTTTTTCCTTTTTGATAGAGTTTTAATTTGCCACCACCAAAAATTCACTTTTGAGTTAAAAACTGTACAAGATTATATGCCAATGCATCTTGATTTGAAATAAAGCTAAGTGACAGATTTGCTACACTATAATGCCTGCTCCATTAGCTAAATGTTTCCTAAAGGTTTGCTAAAATGTCTCTACATTTAGCAACTAAAATAGAAGTGCTATAAGTCACTTGGCTATGGCATCAGGATAGCAGGCCACTAATAGGCACACACCCTCCTGGGAGAGGACTCTGGCCAGGCAGGGAGTATATGCCCTTTTGCAGGCCACACATTGCTAAATCTGAGTCTGTTCCTTTATTTATTATTTATTTTCAGGTGACAATTGTGCCTCTCTATGGGGTGCAGTGTGATGTTTTGTACATTTTACACTACATCATGATCGGCTCAGGATATTTAGTGAAATGTTCATTTCAAACATGTTTCATTTCTCTGTGATGAAACCACTTAAAACCCTCTCTTCTGGAAAGTTTGAATTGTACCATACAGTATTAGGCACACAGGTCACCCTTCAGTGTATGAGAACACCAGACCTTGTTCTGCCTATCTGGCTGGGGCTTCATACCCAATGGCTAACTGCTCTCCATCCCTTCTTCTTCCCTCCTTTCCTGGTCCTGGACTGTGGTAACACTACTCTTGAGCCTGTTTTTAAAATCTAAGAAAGAATGCAGACTCTCTGTTGCTAGAGTTTCTGTGTTTTTAAGAGAAGTTTAAGATTAACTTTTTAGCATGACTTTGACAAGTGTTTGAATATCATTTTATAGATAGGTGTGTACATGATATATTAATTTAAAAAATATTGAATGGGAAACAATATTCCCAAATTTTAGACCTTGCTGATGGACAGCCACTTTTCAGTGTCTGCATTAAGGAACCAACATCTGTGTGCAGAGCCCAGGATATTGTGCATATTTTTTATGTCTTCCTTCTTGAACTATGCATTTTAGAAGCAATTTGTGATTTTTGAGTGAACCAGTTTTTCTTATTTTCACAAAAAATATGTGGGTTCTCTTCTTAATTCCTTTCAAATTTTGAAATTTTTTGGCTCAAAAAAAAGTTCTTTAAAATACGTTTGCTCCTTGGAAAAACAATGGAATTGACCTTTTTCCATGCATAGTTCTTCACCCTCGGTGTTTCTCAGGGGAATTTTCTATCGTTATTGTTGTTGCAGTGGACAAAGTGTCAATCCCGAGTAGGAACACACTGTCAGCCATCACCAGTCATTTGGGTGGTTGATTTGCTCACTGCTGCTTTGACATTAAGCCTCATTCATTTCACAGGATGGGGACTCATTGGAAGGAAGAGAAAATCCAACATATACTAAGCGAGGATGTCCACTATCTCAGTCCCGAGGGAGACATGGGGTATTAGAAGCACAGATACCGTGATGGAAAGGGACATGCTAAGGTGCCCAGGTAGGCACACTTGGGGCCCTGAGAGGGAAGGGCCCATGTTGTCTGAAACACAGGGCTGGAGTAGGAGAGAAGGAAGAGAAAGGAAAGAAGGAGAGCCACACCGCAGTCAGAGGGTCCTGTGTTGCTTAGCTTTGGGTGATATGTGCCTCTGTGAACACGGAGACACCTCTTCCTACTGTCCATCGTCCACCATCTGCCTCATTGGAGGTGTTGATTTGAGTTGATCCGACTTTGTCAGCTGTGCAGCTCTCAAGAGCATTCTTGTGAATCAGTACCAAGAGTGCCCACCCAGCCTTTCATGTAGACCAGCGTTTTCCAAAGACCGAGAGTGGACGCATTATGCTTCCCATAGCTTTGATCATTTGGAAACATGATTTGTCCTAACATTTGAATTTTGCTTTCAGTTAGTGAAATAAGTGCTGTGGGATCTGAAGTTTACCTTGAGAAAATCACAGGGAAAAATAATATATATAGGGCTATTTAGTTCATATTCCTATCATTTTGAAATATAGTTATAAAAAGAGGGGTACAAATATACATGATTAGAACTTCCAGACTCAGGGATCCTCTGGTCTGATTTGTTCATATATTCCAGCATTCAATAAAAATGTTAACAGTGTCCCCATTACCCATCACAGTGTGAAAGGGGAGCAGTTTCTTATACACACAAAGATCGAAATTCAAATGCCTTCAACCATTTCCCTCTGCAGGGCATCACTCTTCACGGTCTTACTTTATAACAGCTTATCCAGGGAACCATCAAACTGAACAAGCACATCTTGTGTGGTGCCTCCATAAAGCAATTTTATTTATATCTTTTCCCCATTGCCCCTGTATATCATCTCAATGAGACAGTGATTCCTTGCTGTGTGTGCAAATTCAGCAGTCCAGGGACTTTCTGGCCCTCCTGTCATACATAAGGACACAATTCAGTACTTAAAGTTCGAATGTGGCCTGAGGCCTGGTTTTCCCTGATTCAGGCTCATTGGGGAGCAGGACTATCATCAGAGGAGCAGGCAGCTCCTCCCTTTGGAGACCCACCTCTCTTCCCAAGTCCATCTGGTGTAGGGCGCCCTATCTGTCACTTCAGAGCACCCTGATTACCTGCCTCTGCCTTCACACTTACATGCTTTATTGTCCCCAACAGTTTTCTGTCCTTAGAGGATAAGGCCTTAGAGCGCTTGCATCCTTGCTTTCTCCACGCCTTACCTACCAGTGACGTGGAGGAAGGCGGGAGGCACCAGGAAGTGTGCACTGAACAGGGAGACTCCTCACCGGAGTCCTTGGACATCTGCGGAGCCCCCAGGAGACTCAGATGCCCAACTGCACCAGGGAGATTCTGAGTCCATAAAAGTGGAAAGTTCTACAGGGGATCCTGATGTAGGTCTGACAGTCACTGAGCCACATATTTGTTAAGTTTTTGTAAACCTCATAGTACCAGCACACTTTTCTTAAGGAAAATTTCAGTTTTACCTAAAAATGAAATTATGAAAACTGGAGGTTTTCCCAGTTTTTCCTCATTCTGAGTAAGATTATTAAAAACACCTTCTGTCTTCCAAGATTAATGGGTACTATTGACTTCAGTAGAAGTCTTCTGAAACATCTATGCCAGTTTTCCCACTTATTCTGAGTAGTTTTATGCTGATAGTCAAAACTTTAATTGTATCTTTTACTTGAATAGATCACTGTTTCTAAGTAAAAAAAAGATTTTGATACTTTTATAAACATACCATAATGTTAAAACTGTGAAACACTGGGGACCATGATGTAAGCTATTACCCTTAGATCTGAGATGTAGGCCCAGGGGTTGTTTCATAACTTTAATCACTTACATGTTATTGTGTTTTATTTAAGAATTTTTGTTTTTAATAGAGAAAAAGATATAACAAGGATGTAAGGAGTACTTAAAGCTGCTGAAATAGATGCTGTTTTAGGTAGGTAGGTAGGATTTTTTTTAAAGGAAATTAATAATAGATTCCAGTTTATCAATTTTTAAAGACTGAAACAATCTTTAATTATTCAACAAACATTTGTTGTGTATTGGCAAGAATTGTTTATCAGATGGTCATAAAAAAGACAAGTCTATTTGGTATATTCAAGAATCCTTTTTGACTTCCGTACTTTTTATTTCCAAACGTGGTAAGTGGTTATCGTGGTAGGTGGTCACCTCACATGCTATTCTGTTTTCTGAGTCTTGGGTATGAAATGCCCCAATGTTTTGAATTCTTTATTTAGGGATTTTTTTTTATTATTGCATTATAGTTATGCATAGTTTTGAAGTTCATTTTGATGTAATCATACAAGCATGGAACATGTTGACCTTTTTGTTAGAGTAAAATGACTTGGCATAAGTTTGCATTTGGTTTTATGAGCGTAACCCAGAGGATGGCTTCAAAGATAAAGGGTCTGGCCTAGTGTTGTTTGAGGTTGTCTAAGTTTCATGAAATTTATTTTCTATTAGCAAAAATCATCGTTTTTGCTAATAAACATTTATCATTTATTTCAATTAAATATTAAATTCTCCTTTAAACTATTTTATAAGCTATATCCACTTTTAAAAGCTATGTCCTATTTTAATATGTGTTCTGTATGTGTGACTTGCTATTTATAAATACAGTTTCCCTGCTCTCTAAAGATGCTAGCTGATCTTTCATGATTTGACCTCCCCTTATCATGATGTAGAAAATATTTAGAGTTCTTAACCTTTTATTCAGAAATTGCAGCTCGTGGTGTGGAACTTTCACTGTGGAATGTGTCATCTCTGTTCTCGATCCCTCTGTGTCTCTGTTTTGGACTAGCTCTTCAGTCTCCCGTCTTCATTGCCAGATCATCCTACGGATGTCAGGTTTTTCAGTGGGCTAAAAAGTTTATTTAAGTCTTGTTTTTAACTTGTTGAGAATGCAGGTTATAATTTTTGTTTCACAGTGGAATGTGCAAAATTCGGTAGTTGAAAGGCACTCAGATGCAATTCTTCTCTTTAGATGGTGTCCCCATTAAGTTATAACACAGATAATATTACAGAAAAAAAAATGAGGTATAGGGGATGCCTTAGCTGAGAAATAAAAATGCAAGAAACAACTTAGCTGTTGTGGCAATAAAGGGGAAAGTTAATCTCTGCTTATATCTTATGAAATGCTATTTTTTGGTGCATTATAATTATACATAATAGTAATAGTCATTATGCCATATTTGTCCATGCACATAACATAATTTGGCCAATCTCATTATGTAATGCTCTTCTTTAATGCAAGAATACATACAAATCTCACTAATAATACCATGAGGAATCTTGGAGATGACTATATTTGTGGTTCACTACAGTTTTTTTTTTCCTATTGAAGACTTTAGCTGACATTTCCAAGTTTTATTTTGCATAGTAACTCAATGTTTAGAACCTTAAATCCCGAGGAAGTGGTTTACCCAAGTTATGTATTTAGGGAGTTTTTAGGGCATCAATGAATAGTCGTTCCTTTTCTTTTTCCTATTTTTCTTTGGTTCTTCAGAATAAGTGTTGGAAATCTGTGGACTGAATTTTGCTGTCAGGCCTCACAATTTTATTTTAGTCATGCAGTTATGAAAGTAAAGTTTTTATAAAGATCACAACTTGTTTTTTAAGCTCTTTGATAGAATAAAGCCCACCTGGCAAATGAAAGCAGTGGTCATGTAGAACAAGTCACTGTAGCAAAGAACACATAGAACGTATGACATGATATAGAACAAGTTTCTCAGTTACGGGAAGACAAGATGCAGGAGAGGGTAGGCTTCAAAGATCAGAGGTGTGAATAGTGTTGTGTGAGGTTGTCTAAGTTTCATGAAATTTATTTGATCCTTGGTTTCTTCTCTGCAATTTAGAAATAGCAATGTCGAGATAATAGTGCTATACCTATAACAAAATCAAGTGAAGCATGTTTAATATTTTATGAAAGGCTTTTATTTAAAGCAAGAATAAGCAATAATCTCAAGAATACAACTGTGTGGAAGCTTCAGGATGGCGAGATTTGAGCTTATATGCTAGAGGCACCTGCCTAGTGCCTGTACCTAGGAAATTCGCAGGAAACATATTAAAGTTCCAAAGAAATGACACATTTTCTCATTTTTCTGGCCTTTTTTTTGTTTTTTGTTTTTTTTTTAGGGCAGGCATTGAAAAATACGTACAGCAGGTGTGTAGTGTTGATCCTCATGTTTTAACTTTTAAAAGGAAATCATACGTAATTAAGAAGTTAAAATTTTGATGATGAGGATAACTTATTTATGGAGTACTTCGACGGGAATAGAAACTCCACCACGTGTCCTCAAAGGCCACCTGGATGCCATTGATCCAGGGTGTCTATTAACTACTTAGCTTGTGTCTGGTACAGCACTGTGGAGTAGGATGGAGGGCCGGAACAGAGAGAACACCCCACTTTGGTTGGCAGCTTCTGAACAGTATCCTGGGACATAAAGTGAGACAATTTAAATAATGATCACACATGACATACTTGAATGGAATTTCATTACAAAAGCATGTCACTAAAATTTAGAGTAAGAAACACTATGAGGTAAGTAAGGTTAAAGTAGGAATGTATGGAAAGCCCTCATCAGAGTGACTGGTACTGGGTAGAAGCCCAACAAGGAAGAAGATTTTAAAATATCTATTAGTATGACTTTTGCTTAAAAATAGGGAAATATTAAAGAAGAGAGACCCAAAAATGTTGGTCAAGTGTTCCTTCCATTGTGAAGCTGTAGAGGGAACAGAGACACTAATTGATCTCTCCAGGGTGCCCCTGTGGTTTTCGGCCATTCCTGCATCTCTACCCCTCACCCAAGTGACAGCTCATGACCTCTTCTGCACTCTTGAGTGAGCCACCAAGGCCTTAGGCTGCCAGGAAGTCCTTGTCCGTCAGACAGGATCTGGAACTTAGTTTCATTCATGACTATTTGTTAAATTAAAATGGCTTCTGATCTGTGCAAGGAAAGAAATGTTAGGTTTGTGTTGGGGCAGAGCAGAAGGTGGGGAGACGAGGTCCCTTTAGGAAGTAGAACCATCTCTAAAAATGGGGAGATTGAAATGAACACAGCCTGGGGTGCATTCATTCAACAATCATGTCTGAAGCCATGAATAAAAGGAGATGACCCTCTCCCTCTGGGACTTAGAGATCTGAAATAGCTTCTACAGTGGAGAGACTCACTGTGCTGGTGCCCTGAGGCAGTCTCCCCTCCTCTCAGAAATGTGAAATTCATAGAGGTAGCATTGGAACTTAGGGAAGAACATTCCCACCAGAAGAAGCAGTGTGTGAGACCCCCCTGGGTGGTCTGAAAGGCCCTGGGTGGGGGGAGAAGCCAGTGAGGACCTCCGTGGGCTTTGGAAGCCACACTCATGAGTTTTGACCTTCTTATCCCAGCAGCTGGGACTGTGGAGATCCCTGCTCAGGAGCGAGTGGTGCAGGGTGGTGCAGTCACCAGATGTTCCCGCTGCTGTTTGGAAATGCTCACTCTGGCCACGGCATGGGCAAAGCATTGGAGAGGGCAGGTGGAATCTTGTGAAGGGCTGAGGGGTATGGCAGCCCCCCAGCTGAGAGAGGTGGAATATTGGGCACCTGTGTTACTGGTGGAGGCAGAATCAATGGACATGGGAACATGAAGAAGAAATGGTAACTCCATTGTGAGTGATTTAGGAGCATTAAGAGTTAAGGTTGAGTAGGTAACATTGGGACCAGGGGGCACAGAACTATTGAACCTAACAGATCAACCCAGTAAAACTTGTCCTTCATATGTCCACCCTTACCTGAGTTTTCTTTTTCATTCATCTTCTCAGTCATGTATTCATTCCTTCATTCAACTCTCTCTTTACTCAAATGGGTCACAACCTAATTGGTGCTAGACAATGACAGGGACTCTGTACCTGGGCTCACTCTGAAGGTTGGGCCCTTCTTGTGGAGAGGCAGTAATGCATTTGAGAATTCTAGAGCAGGGAAAACCAAGAAGACTCAATGACAGGCTTAGGGGGTGGGGAGTGGTAATTGGCAGTCTTCTAGATGGTGCAGGTGGGCGGATGGTTGTCTGTTCTTTAAATACAGACTGAGAAATGGGTTGAAGGGAAGTGGGGGTGAGGCAAGAAGAGGTGAATGAAGGAGGGGGGCCCAATTTGGGACATGCTAATTTCAAGTTATTTTAGGAAATGTGGAAGGCAGTTGGAAATGCATGTTTGAACATTGGAAAGAGATCTGGAGATAGTGATTTAAAGTCATTTTCATGTGGTGGTAGTTAAAACCGAGTGAGCATAAGATGAAGCATTAGTCAGGACCCCAGCAGGAAGCAGATGTCATCCCTAAATGGAGTAAGGAAGGAAAATTTGATGGCCAGACGATTCATTGTGAGCAGGATTAAGAGAACCAACTGCGATGAGAAAACACACTGGACAAGCAACAGCAGAGGCATTGCCAGTCCTGGGCCTGGAGATGGGGCTTCCACTTGGAGAGGAAGAAGCTGGAACTGCGAGGTGTGGCTGAAGGAAAGAGTGTCCGTGGCCCCTGTAGCCGCAGGAGAGAAGCTCAGCCCCTGCCAGCACTTGACCTGGCGGGCAAGAAGCCTGGGGAATGCCTGCCATGACTACCTCTCTTCCCACCTTCTGACTCCTGGCATCCACTGGCCATGCACACCATGAAGCTAGAGGGCACTGAAATCCCTGGACACCCCTGGAGGGCATCTTCCCATGGTACAGGGCAGGGCACAGAAAGGTGAGCAGTGGGGTGGTGGCCTTGAAATGACAGGTGATAAACAACCAGTGAAATGATCTGAAGGAACCAAGGCAAGAAAGATCTTTGGGAAACAACCAACATTCATGGGACAGGTAGAGGAGGAACCTGGGGAGTGGAATCCAGAAAAACTAGATCACACCAGAAGGGAATGGTATTGCTGAAAGGAAAGAAAATTATCTAAGGAAAAGGAAATAATCAACATTTTCATGTGCAGGATAAATAATGTGATAACGAGGGTCTGGGAAATGGCTTAGTGGTGGAGCTGTTGCCTATGCATGTGCAAGACCCTTGGTTTGATCCCCATCACTGCAAAAAGTGAAATGACCATAACAGCAAAAGTCTAAAAGGTGCCTGACAAATTAGACATTTGGGGTGCTTAGTGGCTAACTAGCCTTATCTCGTTTTGTGATTTGCACATACAAGGTAAAAGCTTCTCACATGAAGAGGGGGTGTGAAGTGTGCTACCCTGAGCAGTGAATCCTCCTCACATGCTGTGTGTCCTCTTCACTTTGCTGTGCAGGCTCACCAAGCATGTACTCTGACATCATCCAGGGGAAGAAGGTGGTGGCCATCATTTGGCAGGTAGCCCCTACTTTTCTGTAGCCTCTTGGGGTCTGACCATTGCAGACCCAAGGGCACAAGTCCAGTATTTTCCATTTCAAAAGTCAAGGTGGATTATTTTACTAAAGGATTAGCAGCCACAGTGTTGGTATGGAGTAGGTCTTTCAGACACACATCCTGGCCTGGCTGTGAATTGACGAGGAGACAGAACCACTGCATAGCAGATACTTTGAAGGAAGATACTGTCTTTGTATTTACTGGGAAACGTCGGGAGAACAGCACTTTGGAGTATGAGTAAAGTGTACACAGGGCAGGAACAGTACATAGCTCACATTCCATAAGTGTCTGTTGAATTAAAACGAAATAGAACATGGATGCCCCAGAATTTAGTCATAAGGACACTTGAGAGCAAAACGCTTTCATCTTACACTGACATCTTATCAAAGGGCTAGTAAAAGTAACAGTTTCCCTAATTGTTTCAGTTTGTTTTTTCCATGATAAAGTGTAACTTCGTTAATCAAACTATGATGAAAATTTTAATATGCCAACAGAATAATTTTTATCACTTAGACGAATTTCTTTCTTTTTATTTATACCTATGAGCACTCTTTCTGCAGGGTGTATATATAGCTGTGTGTAGTGTTTCCTTGTTGGCTTTATATGAGGAGCACATTCTGTTACTTTATAATCATCGTTTTACTGGTCGCCTGTCCAGAAGACAGGCGACAGCCCTAGCAGTTGCTCTTACCCATTATGTATGCTGTTTTGTGTTTTCCAATTTTAGAAATACACATATGGGGTCTCCATACCTAGAATTTTCCCACGGAATTTTAGGTTACTTCCCTTAGAATTTTTGAATTTCCTGAAATCACATTTCTAGGGTTTAAGAGCACAAGCATTGTGATGGAACTGGATGCCAATCATGGTGCATTTGACATGACTGATTTCCAAGCTTGCCTTGTGATAAACATGGTTCTAATTTCTTCAGCTTTCTGCAAGTTTAGCAAATCTTTTACCTAAGCAGACCTCATTTTTTAATGTAAAATATTACTTTTTGAAAAAAATGAAATAATCAGCTAATTTGTATTTTGTATATGACTCCCAAATGAAGTTTTTTTTAAATTTGTTTTTTCTACATATACATGACATTAGAGTATATTTTGACATATAATACACACATAGAATACGTATAACTTGTTCCAGTTAGAATCCCATTACTGTGGTTGTATATGATGTGGAGTTACACTGGTCGTATATTCATGTATAAGGATAGAAAAAATATGTCAGATTCATTCTACTGTCTTTTCTATTCCCATCTTCCCTTCCTTCCTTTCATTCTCTTTTGTCTAGTACAGTGACCTTCTAATCTTTCCCTGCCTCCTTGTGGGTTAGCATCCACATATCAGAGAGAACATTCACGCTTTGGTTTTTGGGGACTGGCTTCTTTCACTTAGCATGATAGTCTCCAGTTCCATCCATTTAATGGCAAATGCCATAATTTCATTCTTATTTATGGCTGATTAATATTCCATGTGTGTGTGTGTGTGTGTGTGTGTGTGTGTGTGTATCTCACGTGTTCTTTATCCATTCATCTGTTGAAGGGCACATAGGTTGGTTCCATAGCTTGGATATTGTGAATTGAGCTGCTATTAATATTGAGGTGTTTGCATCACTGAAGTATGCTGATTTCAAATCCTTTGAGTATAAACCAAGTAATGAGATAACTTCATCAATTGGCGGTTCCATTCCAAGTTTTCTGAGGAATCTCCATACTGCTTTCCAGAGTGGCCACACAATTTTCAGTAGCACCAGCAATGTTTTGAGTGTAACTTTTCCCCCACATCCTCGCTAACATTTATAGTTACTTGTACTCTTGATAATTGTTATTCTAACTGAGGGGGAGAAGGTTTTTATTTTTAATCCCACCCAACACAAAGAGTGGTAGCTGTGGATAAAAGAGAAATTAACAACGTGATTTAAAAACCCATTTTCCCTGAGTACAAAGTTTAAAATGGCAAATACTCGGTGAACTGAATGTAATCTCATAAGTAAGGTCATAATGCACAATTATTTAGTCATCATCCATGATATATTTCACTCTGATTGTGATTTACTGTAATACTTCACATAGGTCAGAAAA
Source organism: Marmota marmota marmota (assembly GCF_001458135.2). Classification (NCBI taxonomy): domain Eukaryota; kingdom Metazoa; phylum Chordata; class Mammalia; order Rodentia; family Sciuridae; genus Marmota; species Marmota marmota. The sequence continues at coordinate 201,644 of NW_026000048.1, forward strand.
CCTGGCTGTGACCTAGGCTGGGAATCAGGGAAGTGAGGGTCCTGACCAGGGCATATGGAATGTGCTTCCCTCTTGCCCAGCATGTTCACTGCAGAAGTCATGTGTGAGGCATAAGTTTTCTGTGCTTTGCTCATTTACGGTGGTGTCAATGTATTGGTTTTTCATATCTGGTATGTTTATTTCATGAATCTAATGCATTTTTCTTCTCTGTACACTCACTTTCTTTCTTCTTTTTGTCGTTTCTGCCCATCCTCACTGCTGGGAACTTTCTCTCCTCCTGTATCTCAGTGTAATTCACTTAAGTTTTCCCCAAATTTCTATACATGGGTTCTGCTATCTCTTTACTTCTTAAACTTGTTGAACATTGGGTTAAAATTAAATGATGTAAATGCTCAAACTGTATAAACCTATCCAAGTAAATAAACACCCAGATTCTTCTTTAAATATTTTGCACTGTATAAAAATAGATAAAATTGCTAACATTACAAATTTTTTTAAATTTTCACATTTGATTCCAGAGTCAGTAAATAGATGCCACAAATGTATATGGTTGTATAAGCTCTTACAAGCTACTTATGCATCTGTCCAAGAGAGGTTCAAGGTGAATGGGTTGATTTTCACGTGATCACTACTTTGTAACTCATTGGCCAAAGTGACGATATGGCATACTGTGTTCAGCTGAGTTTTGGGAAAATATTGATTAAACGTTAACTTGGTAGACACAATGCAAAGGAGTAGTTTTCATGCCTGAAATCACAAATCCTCTCCAATGTGTGTGTGTGTGTTCCATATACATATATATTTATGTATATTTCACCTGTGTATGTATACACATATAGACCCTTATGTGTACATATGTGTATGTATGGCTATGTGTGTGTGTGTGTGTATGTGTGCATGTATGTGTATATATATATATATGTGTGTGTGTGTGTGTGTGTGTGTATAAGTATGTATAGCTACCTGATTTGAGTATAGCTTATTTTCATCTTTTTCTTTTTTCTTCTTCTTCCTCATTTGTTTTTTTTTTTTCATTTTGAATTGGAATGTTGCCTAGTACTTTTTTCATGGTAGGTAAATTTGTTGGAAGATATGAGTTTTCACAGCAAACAGAATAATAGCTAGGTAGATCTTAGTTACTTTTAATATTAAATGAATAATATAAAAATATTTCAACATACTGAAGTTATATTGAAAATAATACCATCTATTTATTACTTTTAACCACAAATAGAGTTCCTTTCAAACAAGTTTCTGCCTCTGATCTGCACAACATACTACTGTGGAGCCAGACCTCTCACCATGAATGAGAGAACATGACCTTCCTAACCCTTTCATATTGAAAAGTCTAATGAAATTCATTCAGTTATTGAATTTGCTTGTTCATGAAATATCTGTAGGCACCTGTTATGCCTGTAAAATGCTCTGGTGTACCTTAGAATTGAAGTTAATTTGCATTATAAATCTATGCAACATAGTTTATTTCCCCCTAAAATAAATACATAAAGTTCATAAAGGTCATCTGAGAGTTGTTTGTTCTGCCAATTCTCCTCAGATGATCAAGTCTGCTTGATTGATTTTCATTCTCAAGAAAAAAGTTTTAATGCCCATCAAATAGCAATTAAGATGCTTGCAGCTCTCAGCAGGTCCATCACATAACACAGTTAGCCAGGTTCAGCACAGCTCTGTGACACGATGTCCTCTTTCCCAACAAAGAAGTAATTCTGTCCCTTCGAACAATTATGTGTGTACTTGGGTTGGAGCAAAGCAAACCCACCATTCAAGGTCAATGACTTGTGAAGAGAAAGACTAACTGCAGTGTAAGTTTCACTTTTTCTGCATTCCCACCTTACAGTGAGAGAGTTCCAGACTTCACTGTGTGGGCTGTGACTCACCCCTAATTCATTCAGAGCTTGTTAAGCATTGATACAAAGAAGGAAAGAACATCATCTAGTACCCTTTGGAAAAATTAAGCTGACCAAGATACCTTTGCCCATTTTAGGGATTTTCAAATGTTAATTAACCAATGACATGTCTGGGCTCTAATACTTAACTAATTTCACTTTCCTCTTTCTGGATCCAGGTATGTTCCCCCACCCACCCCACACTCAGACCCCTAAAGCTTGGGAAATCTTCCTCTTAGGGTAAATCTGGGAGAGCTCTGGAAACTGTAGCTGTGGCTGGTTATAAAACCCAGCAAGCCCCTGGGGGTTAGAGTGCAGATCCCTCCCCAGGTGCCCATCACTCCACATGCTACCATCTCCATCCTGGAAGGATGTGGAGAGCAGAGTGGTCAGGAAGGGTACCATGTCACTCTAACATGCTATATAGAGGTGACTGTCAAGGGGATGCTGGAGGGGAGAAGAAAGAGGTAAGAGGCTCAGATTCAAAATCCCCTCTGAAGTAGCAATGACCTGCTCAGTCATGCTTTAGCCATTTTCTTATCTCCTAATAAAGACCTGGAGCATCTTGTGATTTGTTGATAACTTCTGTGGGGCACCTAGTCAGCCATCCTGTGCTCTTGCTGATCTGACATGATAGATCTGAAAGCTCATTCATATTTGCATTTGTATTGAACTATATCGATCCCTGCCTTCAGCCATCCAGCTTCATGTGTGACTGATCTTTCCTAATTAGATGCTAGTGAGCTGGTCCTGTGTGTCATGTCAAGTGAATGGGGATGCTCTGTGTGTGGCTGTGCGCACAGTGGCTTTGGTGAAGGTGAGCTAATTTGAGCTTACAGTGGCCCTGAGACCTGTCATTTATAAGTTGCATGCCAGCACATCTCTTTCATTGATATTGAAAAACAAGTTTTGCTGTTCATTTTATAAAAATGTGGTGCAAAACAAACCTAGGATGATAAGGGAATTTATGCAAATCAGTTATGGTATCACTTAATAATATAAAGATATGATTGAGTTTTCATGGGGACTTCAAAACTGAAAGAGAAATAAATTCAGCCAAATGCATTTTGTATCTAAAGATCATAAGATGCCAATATTGCTTTCACAGGCACTTTTATTTCTGAGTATCTGTGCTTTCTAGGGTGGGTTATTGGTCCTTTCATTCATTCAATAGTCTTTTATTGAGCTCTGTTCTCTTCTATATTCATATATTCTCTCTTTCTCTCGCTCTCTCAGATATCTTACCTTCAGTCTTAACTTCATCCTCTAAACCTCCAGCCATAACTTCACACTGATGCTGTCTCCATCTCTCTTACTGTATTCCTGGCTCTCCACTCCACGCCTCTATTAATACCCCAAATTCTCATAAGTTGGGGATTTTTAAAAATAGTCTTTATATACTGGAATAGGGTATACTCTTTATTAAAATTTTTTATTCAAAGCATTTTTTATTCTAATGTGTTATGTATGACAGCAGAATGCATTACAATTCATATTACACACATAGAGCACAATTCTTCATCTCTCTGGTTGTACACAAAGTAGAGTCACACAATTTGTGTCTCTATACATGTACTTAGGGTAATGATGACCATCAAATTCCCCATCTTTCCTTCCTCCCTGCACTCTGCCCACCCCTCCCTTCCCTTTGTAGAATAGGGTATATTCTTGTATTAGCTATTTGGTTCTTATTCTAAGTGTATGAAGGCTCTACCTGTTGTTTTATCTGTGGTCTCAGAGGTTCTCAGTTGCCCAAATTGGGAAGATCACAGGCAGCCTAAACCTCCTGCTTCTGCTCTAAACATCTCCCTCTAATCAATCATGCACCACATTGATTCTGTCCCATAAATATCTCCCATATTTACTTTTTTTCTTGCAAAACACCTCCATTGCCCTAGTATGGGCTCTTCTCATTTCTTGCCTCACCAAATACAATTAATCCTTAATTAAGCCTTAGATTTCCACTCTTTTCCACCCCTCCTCCTCCTCCTACCTCAAAACTGTCTTTGAGCATCACAGTCTGATGCAATTCCTGCCCTGGTTGACATTCTTAAAAGTTTCCTATAATTGCACTTTTGCCCTGACACATGGGCACTGCTGGATCCTCATCTCTAAACTAGTCCCCAGGCAGTGTCACAATCTCATCCTCCTTGTCCTTGTATGTCCTGGACCCTCTGCCTGGAAGGCCCTTCCTCACCTTGTTTGTCTTACTAACTACTACTCCTCTTTCCCAGCTGAAGATGAACAGCATGTTCTCTGGGATACTTCCCAGCTATTCAGAAGTACAATTACTATGCTGCCCTTCCATATTCCAAGAACATTTTGTGCATGACTCTTCTAATATGTCACATATGTTATATGATAACCCTGTTTGTTTTCTCAGATAGACAGTGGCTGTCTTAAGAACAGGAACTCCCTTATATACCTCTTTCTTCCCAGGAATGACACATTCAGTTCAATTCAGTATTGAGAACATGCTACATGCTAGATACTAAGGATGTACAGCACACCCATGGATGAAAGACAAAAATCCCTGCCTTTGTGAATTTATATTTATGATATTTTTATTTAAAATATTTACTTTATGTTGAAAGAGAACAAGGGAGGAGAAGACACCAAGAGAGAAAGAAGGGCTGGGGATATAGCTCAGTTGGTAGAGTGCTTGCCTCACATGCACAAGGCCCTGGGTTCAATCCCCAATACCACCCCCCCCCCAAAAAAAAAGAGAGAAAGCAAAAGAGGGAAGGAATCGAGATTAAATTGTGAGATCCAAAGTATTTTGAAAAGAAATAATATTAGGAATTCTGGCTGGGAATTTGAAATTTCCAAATCATGGAGTCACAGAAAGGCAAGTAGACCCCCTTGGATCTCTGCCTAGCGAGGTCTTTTCTTCTCTGACTTCCTGCTGCTTCCTGACTTCATTACAGGACTCCAGGGCCTGTGGATGTCAGTACTCTCCCCCTTCCCTTTCTATTCATAAATGTTCAGTAAAACTTGATATAAAGAATATTAAATGCAGTTACATAATTTTCCTGTAATTATAAAGCACCCCAAAAAGTAGTTAGTAATCGTAATGCCCAGTGCTTGAAAGACTGTGATAAAATGTTTTCCCCAATGATGCAGGGGAAAACTGGTCACTTGATGTGATCTCCAGGAAACACTGAATATGTGAACAAATGCCTGGGTTTGCAGCTTCTCCTTGAAATTAATAGCTGAAGGCGTTTGGGGGTTTCCAGTCTCTTCCTGGTAAGCTCCTGTACGTTCAAATTGGGCTCAGTTGTTTTCTGTGCTTCGCAGAGTGTCTCATGGGCAGCAAATTCCACCCCACTTATCAATTTAATTTATAAAATTAAAAATTTTGAATTATAGATTTTATTTCGGACTCATATCTTAACCTTTGAATTTCTTGGAAATCATTTCATGCCATTTTGTTTTCTTCACAACATATCCGTAGTCTGATATTTTTTACTATCAGGACCATAAATAAACATTGTTAGGGGATCACATTTCTCTTTGAAGAAACAAAGATGTGGCATTTTGGGAATATAGTTTTGGAAGAGACTGTACATAATGGTCATATTAAAACTGAACTTGTCTGTGTATGTGTGAACATGTAAGCTCATGGCCATGGAAAAGGGAAAGGGAGAGAAAATTTGACTCTCAATTAAGCTTCATACTTTAAAAGGCAATAAGGTTTGTTTTGGAGATTTTTTTTTTTCCTGATGTTTTCCAGCACTTTGTAAACACATTAATTTTAAAGATACCTCTTTGTCTTGTCAATTGTTTGACCTGATGAGTCCAAGAGACACCAGCAACTTGGAATTTTATGGTTCCAGTAAATAGGTCTAAGTATTAGGGAACAGGACGGCAGGGCAGAAGCCTGCTTTCCTTACAGGAGACAGAGCCACAGAGCCATGTGTTCTGTGTTGCTCTCACTAGACCATTACCAACACGCCCCAGCAGGTTGTCTACAGTCTGTAAAAGACAGTTTGTTGTGGTTGTTGTTTCTTTTTTTTTTTTTTTCTTTGTTTGTTGCTGGGGATTGAACTCCAGGGCGCTCTATCACTGAGCTTATCCCCTGCCCATTTTTATCCTCCTGCCTCAGCCTCCCGAGTCCCTGGCATTACAGGTGGGTGCCATAGACCTTCCAGTTTTATTTGTTCTTTGGTATCTACTGCTCCACTTGTTCTTGGATCTCATCAACCTTCTAGAAATTGCCAGAGGATAGCCACATGCCCTTATTTTGTTTGGAAGTAGGAAGGCTTTTATGAATTTTCTTCATATTCATTAATTGTGCTCAGATGATTTCTGTGTGTAGTGTTCTTGTTTTGAATTATACCTAGAAATTTCCAAGGCCTTATTATGTTCCCACTGCCTTTCAATGCTTAATATTGCAAATCCTCAAAGTAATTAATAGCTACTTTTTCCAGGATAGTCATTCCTTTTGAGCTTATATCTTTGTGCCTTGTTCTTCTCCCCAGCAAATGAAATTTCCCCAAATAAAATCCTGATGAATGTTTCTGTTACTTCATCTTTATCAGAACTCTTTTCCTACCCCCCCTTTTTTTTAAAAGAAAAACAAAACTTTATCATTAATGTTGCTTTCAAGGAAGTGATCTCTCATGGAATTTCCAATTCTAGGCCAACAAATGAATGGCTCGCTGGGCACATTGTATCTGACCATTGCTCACTCTGGAACTCTAAATGAATGACTGCATACTGTTTGTAATCTAGCAGGTAATGAAAAATTTAAAAATTCTTCCCAGTTAAATATTTCTGAATGCGATGCTTGTGTTTCTTCCAGAGCTTTGTGTCCCCCACAGTCTCTTCTCCCCTAGTGGTGGGGGTTGTGGTTGCATAGAGCTTTCTCACAGGGCCTTGGCACACCATTGAAGTGAGGGGAGAAAGCTGCAGAATGGAAGTGAGGGGCCAAAGCAGTCAGCAAGACAACCCAGGGAATCCAAGTCTGAGTTCTGGAACCAGAGGCTGTGGATGGGATCTGCTAGTAGAAATTTCTACTAATCCAGAAATTTCTTCCATGGATTTAAGATAGAAAACAGAGCAATTTTGAATTATACTTAGAAATTTCCAAGGCCTTATTATGTTCCCAATGCCTTTCCTAATGGGTAACTTTGATCTTTACTGGTATTAGAGCTACAGGGAGTAAAGGGATCATATCACAAAGGTCATATACCCCTTAAAGCTCATTAATGACTTCCTGCTCACTGTCTTTCTCTTTCAGCCATAATCACATTAAAATTTTAAAATTTCATAAACATGCTAATGTTCTCACCTAAGTGATCTTCATGTTACATTATAAGTGCTTTTACATTTATTTCCCCCTACTATGTTTTCTTAATGGTTAAGATTTACTCTCTGAAATCATAATATCCTAATATCCTGGGAGGCAGCCTTATACTTTATCTAAAATAGCGATAAGTTCCTTGACACACACAGGCATATTCAAGTAAAGCTAGTTTCGTGTGTGATTTCACACACATATGCAACTAAAAGTTTTGTTACACTTTAGCTACTAACTCATAAAGAATAAAATTCTACTTCAAATTGGCAAAGCTATATAGGGCATGGGCATTGTCCATTTGACATCTCTCTGCTTTATCATGGTGGGTAGACAATGGTGAAGTTCCTACATTTGACTTTGATAGTGACAGCAAATACCTCCTTGTTTATTATCCTTGTGATACAACATCACAGTGAATGCCAAGGTTACTACAAACTTGATAGGTCCATCACATCAGCATTTATGCATTTATGAGATTTGGAAATCTTTCAGAGACTACACATCTTTAAAAGATCAATCTGTCAAAAGAGATGATGTTTACTCATATGAAGACAGGAATCCACTGTAAAGAACACTAAGGTTTTCTGATCGGTGTGCAACCTAAGAAAAATATAATTCTTTTTCAGTGTGCTATTTCTCCATAGTGTTGTGCTTCTGAAACTCACTTCAGAATTCCACATATTACGTCAGTAAAAGGTTTCTCAAATGTCGATCACACATCAAAGAATAGAAAACCAAATTAAGACATCTTAGGGACTCCTGAACAAAGCATGTTTCATGAGGAACTGAGGTGCACTCCCAGCTGTAATGTCCTTCATGGTCACACCACAGGCACCCTCTACTCATTTGGCTTAGCTTTGTGGCTGATTTCTGTAATAGTGGTAGCAGTGTCTCCAACATCCAGACTGTAAATATCTGAAGGCTCAGCTGAGATATGGCAAAAAAAGGCACCCTATTCTTTGGGTTGGCCAGAGACTGCACTGTTCCTCTAGATCATGGTCACCAAAAAATGCAGTTTTGAAACACGGTCCTGAGGTGTGCATTAGACTAACTCCTGGATTACCCTACAAGGTCAGGTCCAGACGGAAGCTCTCTCCTCACACCTGCATCCTAATAGCTCTACTGAAAATCCTGATAATAACACACTTCATAGCTTTTGTATTCATCACTCGTGGGAAACTGAAGTTGAGGAAAGAAAAGTAATGTGAGAATTTGTGGTACTTCTGAAGACAGTAGTAATGGCAATGGTGGGGGGCGGGTTGCAGTCATTGCTTTGGACAACTGGAGCACAGCCCTGGACCCTGGACACTGGGAACTGCAGTGGTAATGAAGGCCAGAATTGAAATAGGGTCAAAGAAGAAGAAAGCATGGCTTACTAACAAATTACTAGTTAGTTTTTGTATAATAATGGGGAATGCAATGAATCAATAGACTACCAAAAATTGATCTTTAAAAGGGTATAGATTAGTAAAGCTTCTTTGAATTCAGGTCTCACTGGATTATTAGGATCTATGATAGTCATTGCCTGTTATTATTGCCTGTGACCTTGCACCTCAGTGGTCTGGACTGGCCGTGTCCAGGACTCAGGGTTGAGCCATTGGTACCAGGAAGTTTCAGCAGTCAACTTGCCTTTCAGCAGGGCATAGAATCAGGTTAGTGGATTTTAGGAAATAGTGTGTAAATATCAGGAAGCTTAATAACTTCTCTATGGGGACAGGAATTTAGGGGCATTGCCTGGTATGTTTAGACATAAGAAAATGTGTATAAGGTTGTTTTGGGAAATGAATCACACAGAAAAGAGAAAGAGGAACAAGAGATCAGAAGAAGCAAGAAGGAAACTGAGCTATCGGTCTTGGACAACATGTGTATTTCCTGTTGAGGAGAAATACTAGAATTAAGGACAGGGCCGATTTTATATTCAGGCGTTAAAATGCTCCAATTTGGAATTCAGAGGAGTACAGAGCACATTTATTATTAAAATGATGTTTACTCTGATCTCTTAGTTTAGGTATTCTTGTCTCGTAGTACTTACTCAGGATTTATTGAATGAATCATTTTTTGTCGGAGAGCGAATCTCAATAGTACGTAGCTCTTCAGCGAACTAACAAATGCACCTTTTATAATAGAACAAAAATGGTTTACAACTCTCAACTCTACCTAATTAATTTGTTTTTTTAATTCTTGTCTGGAAACCTGTGATATTAGCTCAAATATCTTACAATTAAACTCCCGTAAGTAGTTTTATGATTAAACTCATTGAGGTGAGGGGCTTTACTCTTATTCTTTGTTAGGTAGACAAGATTTTGACTGGTGTTTTGCTTTGACCATGTTTTATGGTTGGGCACCCTTAGTGTTGACACTTAAGTTCATAAACCAGCAGATTGTGGGCAGAAGTGGAAAAGTCAGCAAAAGTCTGATTCTCCTGATAGAGATTATCAACTGGTGAAAGGGTCTGAATGGGTGACATTCTTATTCTAAGTATGCATCATCAATAGCTGATATATAGATCTGAAATGAGACAAATGATGAAGAAATTTTTGCAATTGGGAAAATCATTAGAGCTGTTGGTTTAGACCAGTTAAGTAAAAATAAGACAAAACAAAACATCAAACTCTAACACAGTCACTATGTAAAGGAACTAGTTTTAGCTAGTTTTCATGCTTTTCTGTGCCATTCCAAGAGTGGTTTTAGAAAATTATAATTTTCATCAATGTATCTACCAAGATGTGTGGGGTTTTTTGGGGGGGAGACACGGGAGGGGGGGACCAGGGATTGAACTCAAGGGCACTCAGCCTCTGAGCCACATTCCCTAGCCCTACTTTGTATTTATTTAGAGATAGGGTCTCAATGAGTTGCTTAGCACCTGGCTTTTAAGTGACATTGCCTGTGAATTCATGATCCTCCTGCCTCAGGCTCCCAAGCCACTGGGGTTACAGGTGTACACCACCACACCCAGCTTCTACCAAGATGTTTTAAAATCTCTTGCCCCTAAAAAAAATTCAGAGAGCAAGATGACATTCACATTGTTTCATTTCTCATTCAGAGCTTCCAGGATTTCTCTACATTTGAGCAGAAATAAATCTATAAATGAAGGGTGTAGGAGTTAGCAGGTTTATCGTCAGCACATCTGTCTGTGAACCAACAGACTACATTTGTTTAAATGTGGGGAAGAGGAGGACATAAGAGGGGCCTTCAAAACCAACTACCTGAACATTTTCAAAAAGTCTCTAGACTATGTAAATGTTTTTTCTGATCCTTGATAAAATAAAGAAGTGAAGATTCTTCTAAAACAGCCCCTGGGAGAGACTGGCAAAGGTTTCTAGATTGTTAATCCTCCTTTTACTTATTTTTTATAGTTGTAGTTAATACTATTAAACAAAATAAAATTCTTTGTCCAATCCTGCCTTGACTGGTTTATTCATAAAGCTCTTTGTATGTGTAAGAATTCAGACTTCTCATAGCAGCACAATTTACAATAGCTAGACTGTGGAACCAAACTAGATGCCCTTCAATAGATGAATGGATAAAAAAAAATGTGGCATTTATACACAATGGAGTATTACTCTGCACTAAAAAATGACAAAATCATGGAATTTGCAGGGAAATGGATGGCACTAGAACAGATTATGCTAAGTGAAGCTAGCCAATCCCTAAAAAACAAATGCCAAATGTCATCTTTGATATAAGGAGAGCAACTAAGAACAGAATAGGGAGGAAGAGCATGAGAAGAAGATCACCATTAAACAGGGATGAGAGGGGGGAGGAGGGAAATTGCATGGTAAAGAAAGAAGACCCTCATTGTTATACAAAATTACATATAAGAGGAAGTGAGGGGAAAGGGGAAAAAACAAGAGAGAGAAATGAATTACAGTAGATGGGGTAGAGAGAGAAGATGGGAGAGGAGGGGAGGGGAGGGGGGATAGTAGAGGATAGGAAGGGCAGCAGAATACAACAGACACTAGTATGGCAGTATGTAAAACAGTGGATGTGTAACCGATGTGAATCTGCAATATGTATACGGGGTAAAAATGGGAGTTCATAATCTGCTTGAATCAAATGTATGAAATATGATATGTCAAGAGCTTTGTAATGTTTTAAACAACTAATAATAAAAAAAAAGAATACCTCCTCCAGTTTTTAAAGAATATGAGAATAGGTTCTAGTTTTATCCTTCCCAAAATGTATGTGTACATCAAAATATAATTAATACATAATTATAGTTATTATAATTATACATACAATTTTTGTGTGAAAATTTTTTAAATTTTTTATTTGTCTAATTAGTGATATATGACAGTAGAATGCATATATGCACTTTGATATATCATACTTGGATGGGATGTCATTTCTCATTTTTCTGAGTATACATGTTGCAGAATCATATTAGTCATGTAGTCAAATATATACATACAGTAATGATGTCTGTTTCATTCTACTACTATTTTCCTATCCCCACATCCCTATCTGCTTCCTCCCATCACTTCCCTCAACCTAATCTAAGGTAAAGCTATTCTGCCCTAGTGCCCCCTCCCTCCCAAATTAGTATTTGCATATTAGAGAAAACATTCCTCTTTGATTTTGTGGGATTGGCTTATTTCACTTAGCATGATATTCTCCAGCTCCAACCATTTACTAGCAAATGCCATAATTTTAGTTTACTTTCAACCTGACTGATATTCTATTGATTATATATACCACATTTTCTTTATCCATTCATCTTTGGAGGGGCACTTAGCTTGGTCCATAGTCTAGCCATTGCAAATTGACCTGCTATAAATATTGTTGTGGCTCCTAAGGAGGTCATACATGTGAAAATTAAAAAAAAAAAAAAAGTTGCTGAGCAGGAGAAAACATTTCACATTACATGCTTAATTATTTCCTAGTCTCCAGACTATAAAAGGAACTCTAGTGACTCCATAGTAAAATGATTGACAAATTAAAATTGAATTCCGAATTGTGAACCCCTCAAAAAAAAAAAAAAGAATTCAGACTTCTCAAAAAGGTGAACCGTTGCTTCACTTTCAAGCACAGGAAGGATCCATACATCTTTGATAGTAAATTAATACAAAGAGAAATTGAGATAAATTAAAATAAAACTCCAAATACATCATTTATCTTTTTGGCACTCAGTACTATTTGAATATTATTGTGTACCCAGAATTAGAAGCAGCTCATGTGTTAATTTTAAAATGGAGATAATCTGCATGTTTTCTCAAATGATTCAGTTTCAATATAGCAAGGTTAATATCATCCTCTAAGATCATTGTTTGGCTAAAAGACTCTGGAAATATGTGTTGGCTTTCAATTGCATGCATAGGTAAAGACAGATTTTTTGTATTTGTATTGAAGAATTTCCTAGGTTGAGAGATCTGGACCATCTCTGAAAACAAATGTGTCTGAACTGGAGCTAGTTTCATGGTTTACCTTGTCTGTGGTAATTTAAGGCATAAGTTAAGAATTTGGATTGCAGCCTTTGAGTCTGCTCTGAGGGAGCATCTTCTCACTATTTTGTTCTGATAGGTAAGGGGGAAAGAGAAAAATAGAAGCAGGGAGTCTTTAAATTAGACTGAACTAATGAGCCAGGTTTCATTTTTGAGTTTAAATGGCTCGAGAAGTGGCAGCTATTTAACATTCTTACAGAGTCAACAGACATGGAAGGAGAGACCAAATGCTCATTAATATTTAGGGTCTGTGTTAGTTCTTTCTGGAGAGTTCTCTGCACTGAGTCTCTCTCCTCAGTGGTGGACACGTGGTCCTTAGACTGTGACATGGGAGGAATATTGGCTTCAGTTGAGCCAAGTCAGAGGTTTTAACAAATGTATTTACAATTAAGGATGAAATACCAACCATAGTAGGTCCGCCTGTCATGAACGTTTTTTATGTGGTTGTGCGAGATCTTACTGCTTGAAGCTTTTATCCATTTAACTTATGATGAGATAACAAAGCTTATTTTATTCTATTTCATAGTGAGTTGCTAAAGTCTGAGGTAATCGTTCTCAATAAAATATTGGAAGTGATCTCACAATATTTTTTTCATGAGTGCTTACAGTGTTTGGTGTTTATAGAGGATGAAAGTTATGTACTGGGTGCTCTTGTCTGAGGAATCATCTAATGACTGCGCAATTTGTCATATTATCTCCTGATATGGTATTAAAACTGAGTATTTCTTCTTGAGTCTTCCACAGCTTGCTAAGGAACATTTCCCTTTGTAGTGTTATGAATGTGCAACGGGCGTTGATTTCTATAAACAAATAATTATGAGAACGAATCTGGGAAGCACTGCCAATAGCCTACAGTCATGGAAGCCCAGCTGGGGCGGCCACTGCAGTCACCTGTGGGGTGTGCACAGGAGGAGCTGCTGGGGTAGGACTCGTGCAGATGCGTAAGGTGACTGTGGCGAGGAAAGCTGTGTATAATAAATCCAGAGTATTTTGTCAGAAAGTGCTTATTTTAATGCAGAAACTGAAGAAACGCTTAGGAAATGAAAATGTTAAGGAAAATACTTTTCTTTATTTTAGCATTAGTCAGTATTCTATTTTAACTTCTCAGAGGCCAGATAGACCCAAAATTAGTTGAGTGAGACCTCAGTCATCAGGGACCCTTTCAGAATTCAACACCCCATCACAGAGATCTTCTTTCTCCGAATTATATGACCTTGGCTCTCTAGTGAAAGAGGTGTTTCATATTGGACAGTTTTCGGGGTCCTTCTACATTTATCTAATGTTACCCACAAAAATAGCTTATGAGATATTTGCTTTTAATAACTGCAGTCTTGACCTTTGAATGCTAAGAACCAAGCACCAGGCCAAGCCTGTCACCTGTCGCCTCTGGTTCCTTCCAGAACTGAACAGCTGAGACCCCGGAAGCCTGTTGTTCTAAGCTGTAAAGGCTCCAGGATGGTGTGGGTCTTTCCTGAGGATCACACAACTGTTCCAGAGAAAGTATGAAAGGAAAGCCTGCTATATTTTACCTCTCTCGATATATATATATATATATATATATATATATAGAGAGAG
>NW_026000048.1:215876-282382 GCF_001458135.2 Marmota marmota marmota
TATATACAGATATATATATATATATATATATATATTTAAATTTCCTTTCCTTTAAAAAATGAAGAACATGAGATCTAAAACAGTTCAGTGACACACACCATATTCTGCTAGATACAATGGGTCACACAAAGATAAACAAGACATTAGCAGAGACAGACATTTCATACACAACTGTGATAAAAGAATGTTTTGAATAAATCGAAGAGTATATAAAATACTAGGGATTTACAAAAGAGGAAGCAATTAATTTGTGCTAGAGGGAATGGGAAAGACCATTTGGAGCCCTGGGGGAGGACCTGGGATTTGAAAGTTGGGTAGGATTTTGTCAAGGAAAAAAAAATCAAGTCAGATGAACAGAAAGAAATAGAGGGATGTATGATTGAGAAGGGAGTTGGGGAGAAAATTGTCTGGATAATATAATCAGAATTATAACTCTGCATAAAGAATATAAAACATGTACGATAAGGAAAAAACAAATTAAAAAGACTAAGAGTTTTTGTACAGAACAGAGGTAGAGGGGTTGGATTTGATGATTATTTGCTTATATGGAAGATAGCAAAAAAAAATTTAAAAAGTGGCAGTTAAATCTCTGGCTGCAGTGACAGGGTAGACAGAAGGATTAACAGGTGTGTGGTGGTCGATGATGACACCCTTCTGTGCAGTAGACCGACGGATTTGCTAAGAGGAGATCATTGACTTTGGAGGGATTATCTTAATGAATGATAATCCACCATAATGTTGGGTATGTGAAAGATGAGAAAATTAAGCCATGTGCATTTGAAATAATTTTTTTCCAGGAATGTGTCTAGCTCTAAAGAGGAGAAAGAATAAATACATGGGCAGTGCCAGCTGATCTGATAATAATGATGCTGGTAATGATGCCTGAGAGTTCCTCTTGCCAAGTGTCAGGCTTTATCCTAAATGCTATCCTACTTGCCTTTCATAGCACCACCATGAGGTAGATTATATTATTATTTCCTTCTTCCCAATGAAAGGAAAAACACACCTGGGCCGTGATAAGCATAAGGCAGGCATGTTTCAGGACTCAGGGCTGCAGTAGGAGGTTGGATTCACGAGAGCAGCTGAGGTGGGTAGGGATCCCTGGTGTTTCACAGCAGTCTGTAGACAACTCTGCTTTACAGCTGCTGGGGGACAGTGCTGATCTCATCTAATATGTGGGGTGGTAGGCTCGGGGTATAGCTCAGTTGGTAGGGTGCTTGTCTCGAATGCACAGATCCTGGGTTCAATCCCCAGCACCCCCCCCACACACACACACACACAAAGACTTGGGGTAAGGTGGAAGTTTGACTCTATCCTCTAATGCCCATTCACTGGAAAATTAGACTTTAAAAGGTGGATTTCTGACTCTTTCCAAGAATTTTCTATAAATGTAGCTAATGATAGAAGCTTTAATATACCAATGAGTTAATATTTCTAAAATTAACTAAAATAGTGCTTAGTAAGAAGTCAAATAATGTTATCCATTATTTTTACCACCTATCTATTCTTTCATATGCCAGTAAATATGGAGTGCTACTTAGTAGGCATTGGGAAATTCAGAGATAAAAGCCAGTGAGTCTGCCATTAAAGACACAGTCCAGTGGGAGAAGAGGACCCATGTCCCGCATAGTGCTACTACACAGGACATGGGTCCATTTTTAAGAGGAAAAGACTGGGTTAATTACCAAACATCTGAAATGATGTGCACTAAGAAGTCTTCCTGAAGTCAGAAGAAATGACAAAGACAAATCAAATCAAATTAAATCTACAACTTCTAAAGTGAATAAGAAATCAAACTGGACACTGAAGAAGCTATAATTTGTAGTGAAGTAAATGGAACCACAAGCATCTCATAGGTTAATGGTTAGTACATGACCAATCATGTACTAAATAATGATGAAAATGTCCAAAGAAGAACAAAAGCACTACAACTTAAACCATCATGAAGTAACTTTTTATTTGGTAAATAAGGCACAGATTTTTGAGATCTTTAGTGATCGTCAATGTGCAGTGACATGACCGAGTGTAGGCACTAAACAACAGCATAAATGCAATCCTTTGGAAAAACAACTTGGTGATGTGTGAGTCTACCTTAGAGGGACCATTCTACTGAAATAATATTAAGTATGATGAAAGCCTCGTGCATTTTTCATTTCAGTACTATTTTGAGTAGGGGAAATTGCAGCAATCAAAATATCCATTTAGAAATGGGGAGCAGTTAGGTAAACAGTAGTTCTAAGGCAACATTTAGAAGGATGTTTACTTAGTAGCTTGGAAATTGCTCACATAATAGTGAAGAGATACAGCAGGATGTAAAAATTATGTATGTAAAACTAGCTAAAAATATAGATGTGCAGAGAGAGAGGATTTTTTGTTATTGTTATTGGTCATCTTTGGATAGCAAGTCTTGAAGTGACATTTCTCCTTTTAGTTTTTCCATTTTTTACAAATTTTATTTAATTGAGATCTAATCCATAAGCATGTATGTATGCAATCAATTTCATCACAAACTTAAGTTTGATTAGCATTTTAAAATATTCACCAAATTATTTCAGTTTGATTTTTTCCAGAATAATTTGTAAGTTAGATAGTAATAGCAGTGTGTTTTTCTTTTAGACATAAAGGAACAGGGGCTCATAATGGCCTGATATTAAGATTTTTTTAAAAAAAAGTCTAAAGAATCTTTATAGACACAGGAAGAAAAGATTAAGTGCCACTAGCTTTTCCCAGTTATTTTCTATGTACAATGTCTCAATTTCTTAAAATATCCTAAGAATTTGGGGGCAGGGGGGAAAGAGAGAAAAAAAAACGGTAGAAGGAAAAGTTTTAGAATAAAAAAATAATTGCATGTATTCTCAATTTTATCTCAGAAGTACTTGGATCATAGGTTAAAAAAATTGCATATCCCAAATATAATTTTTTTTACAGAAGCTTTTGATCCAGACAGGAAAGGCAAGCCTTACAATTGGAGTGCATTTATTGGGAAGGCAGCATTGGAGTTGGCAGTTTGAATCCGTGTGTTCTTGGCATCCACATCCCTTTTAATGTCTTCTTGGTTTTGGCTGGGTTTGGTGTGTCATCATTCAATGCTAGATCCATCCCAGCCACATTGCTAACCTCACCCAGCGCTTTGTCCTTGACAAAACACACACTTCGGGTTAGGCAGATGTGGATTCCAGGCTGGGTTCTACAAGGTCACTGGCACATGGTCGGGAGGATTATTCAAACCCTCTAAACCTCATGGTCCTCAATTTTAAACTGAAAACACTACTTTATAAGGTGATTTTGAGGAATTAAATAAGATGACATAGGAGAGGAATTATCAGAGTGCCTCATACGGAGTGAATGTTTAAGAAAAGGGTCTTCTAAAGCCACTGTCTAGGTGTCATCTGTACCAATCCTGGTTCTGAAAGGTAGCTGTGATGTTCCTATATAATTTACTTTCTAGATTGGAGACTTTAGGAAGTTTAGTCACTGATGAAGTTATTCTCTTTAAAGAATCACATAGAGAGTAATGTGGTTTAAATTAATGTATTACATGGGCGTCTACAATACGTTTCATTAAAGAATTTCTTAAATGTAATGAATTTCTCAAATTTAATGAATTATTATGCCAAGGCATTGAGCAATGACACAACATTTGTTGTGAAATTTGGACAAAGATAATGGATTTGTAAAGTAGGAACATTTGTCGAGTTTGTAACAGACATTGAACCTAATCTTACCTCACAGGAGGAAAGGTTACCTAAGTTGTCCAAAATTTGTTGTAAATAGTTCATTATGGACACTGAAAATAATGAATCAGACTTCTCCCTTCACCACTAACATATAACTATTCTTACTAGATAATTTTGAAAGGAGAAAACTGTATTGGTAATGATCATTACTACAAAGTACCCAAGTAATTTTATTACAAGCAAATAGCTACCCCACCCCACCCCCAAATCTGGTTTTAAATCAGCTAAACCAAGAAAGCATACACTAGATGAGCTAAATGTAAAAAGTTTAGGTCAGAACTCTGGTAGGTCAGTACTAGGAATAGAGGATCTTTCTTATTTTGATACACTGTGGTCTAAGAGTCTTTAGTCCTAAAAAATACAAAGTTAAGGAATATCGGATTCTTTTCAACGAGGAGACGAATACCTAGCTTTCTATTTGATTTTAACACCACGGCTCTGTTTATTATAACCGTTTGTTACCATAAAAGTATAAACTGAAAGGTAGCAATGATGGGTGAGTGTAATATATTACATTAAATAAACTTGTCCTACGTGCAGTACATGGAAAGCTCTGTTTACATTACAGTAAGCTGTTTTCTGCTGCATTTACAATTCTGCTGTGCAAATAAATTAAGAGAACTTATGACAGCTCAACTTAGTTTATCTGGTCAAACCTCAAAGACATTATTGCTTTAATTTTAGCACACTGAACTCTATTTAGGTGTTTAGTAATGCTGTAATCAACCAAGTCTTTGTATGAGGAAAGTGTGTTTTATCTGAACATTTAGAAAAAGAACAAAAGAAAATTATGAGAAAAAAAATCAGAACAATATGACCCAATAAAGATTAAGCTTGCAAAAGGAAGTAAAGGTCATTTTACAAACTGGAAGAGGACATTAAAAATGGAAGGATGTGTACTATAATAAATTATTTTTCATACTTCATCTTACAGATTGATCTAGGCAGTGACATTTGGTTTGGACCAAAAGTAAGTGTGGTGGAGATGTGGAATTTGCAGATTGTTCCAAATTATTTTCTGTATTCAGCAGAATGTATGCTTGTAAGATATTTAGATAATGACATTATTTATTAAACCAGACTTAATTTATTAAAAATTGTCAGTTTCTGGTGTGTGTGTGTGTGTGTGTGTGTGTGTGTAAAATTGCAACAGAAAGAGCCAAGATAGCAAACTGGAGAGGAAAGAGAGAGAGATGGGTTTAAAATAAGAAGACCTAAATTTGGGTCCCTGATTAGCTGTGTTAGGTAGGTGGCTGCCTCAGCAATCAGAATTTGGGGGTTTAGTTCAGGCTCTCAGATTCTTTTAACCTGGTCTTCTATGGGAAATACAGATGTGCTGGGCTGGTCAGCAACATGGAACCTTTCAAGCTGTACCCTTTGAGCCCGTTCAAACCAATATTCTGCAGCCAATTGAGTCTCTCCTATCTTGAGTGTCTCATGCCTCTGCTTTGGCACCTGTCATTCCAAGATTACCTTTACCCCTTCCTCCCAGGGCTTATTATCCTGTGGCCATCACAAATACTGCCTCTATATCTGCAGAACATTTTTTGTTATTTCTCTTTTAAGAACAGTATCTACTGATGGTAAAAAAAAATAGTATAGCTACACTTTAAAAAATATACATATACAAAGGTGAAAATAAATATCAATGTAACTTCATGATAATTATTATTAGTATTTTAATATATTTCCTTCTAATTTTAATTTTTGCCAACCCAAATAACCCCTCCAAAAACAAAAGCAGTAACTACAAGAACAAAACCAATTTAAAAACTGACTTGTATGCATTTATATTGTCTTGTCCACTCAATCATATGAATGTTTCCATATCATTAAATATTCTTAGAAAACATGATTTTCAGATTTTATGGTAGCCCCTCACCAACACAGAGCATGAACAACCTACTCGTTCCTTTCTTCTTGGTCATCACTGCTGCTTGAAATATTTTGCTTTTATATGCAAAGCATTAAGACATCCTTATGAATAATTCTTGAGCACATCCAATACTAATTCAGTAGGACAGATTCCTAGAAGAATTCCTGGGTAGGTACACTTTTAATACATTTGAAATATACTGCCTGTACTGGTCCCTTGGGCAGATGGCGTCATTTTGTACCTTTGCCAGCTCAGTGCAGAAATGCCTGGTTCCAAGGGTAGCTTTTCCTGCAAGGGAAGGACGCTTCACGCTGTGTTTTCATGATTTATTTACTTGTCTTTCTTCCCCCACTAGATTGCAAACTCCTAGGTGGCAGGAGCTGTATCTTAATCTTTCGATTCCTAGGGCCTAGCATAAGTCCATGAAAAATAAGTACATAAAATTTGTAGAATGAATTCTGGTTTCTAATTTGTTTCTGTGTCTTTATTTTTAATAAGTTGATTCTTTATTGGTGATGATTTTAAAATATGCAATTCTATCATTTTTGCTGTTTCATTAACAATCCCCATTATTCCAATATGTTAATTTTAGGATTGGCTTTGATTTGACCTAGGACATATTTCATCCTCTGCAACTATGTTAGCTATACAGAAAATAAATATGGTTATAAAAAGTCAGTTTGTATTAATCCTACTTTTATTTATGAATATTTCAGAAAACTTTAGAGAAAATTGATGAAGCTAAATATAAAGAAAACTTTATTTAAAAGGGTATATGGGGGCTGGGGAATGTGGCTCAAGCGGTAATATGCTCGCCTGGCATACACAGGGCGCTGGGTTCGATCCTCAGCACCACATAAAAATAAAATAAAGATATTGTGTCCACCAAAAAACTGAAAAATAAAAATATTAAAAAATTCTCTCTCTCTCTTCTAAAAAAAATTAAAAATAAAACAAAAAGGTATATGATTTCTTGGAATTGCATGAGGATGCCATGCTGTCTAGTGTATGTACATGTCCCAGGTAACTTGGACTTGTCTCAAAAATGCCCACATGGATTGTATATTCAGTTTTTATCATGTTTAACTATAGATGTTGATAACTGATTATGAGCTATATGTCTCTTTAGATTTTTGAATCATTCTTCTCAAATCAGCATTGAGGTACTATTTATGAAATAGAATATTTGTGGATCTGATTCTAAAAAATTACAGTGATGAACAAATAGATAAAATCAGTGTCCAAGAAGCAATATCAATTTTAAATTTGAGCATTGCATATTATAGTCCCAATAAATGCTTAGTGAATTGAAGCAGTACAGCATAGCAGTCTGAATTTTAAGTAAAATAAAACAGCCTATTGTTCTCTAGTTCAGCAGAATTAAATTCATAAATGATGTCAAATACCAAGATTATTGCCAATAATGAGGATTTAGGCAAGAAGAGATGGATCAGGTCAAGAATGCAGAGAGCTGGTACTTTGGGGAAGAGAGAGCCAGGCCCAGGAGCCGACACTCAGGTTCAGAACCCTGCTGTCGTATGGTAGCACCACTGTGGCCCTGTGCCTCAGAGTCCTTGCTGGTGTAGCAGAGAAATAACAGTGCTGACTTCACAGGTGTTGTGCAGATTAAATATGTACACATATCAAACCCTCAAAACAATCAGGAACATCCTTGTTCAAAACTCAAATTTTTCTACTGAATAGGGATGTCAGACTTTAGTATGACCTTAATAAGCTTAACCTGATTAACAGAAAAAAATTCATCCAAGGATAGGAAAAAATAAAGAAAGAAAATACCACATTTTCCAGCAGAGTGTTATTGAATGCAAAATACATACATGTATATTTGCATCAAATACTTCTCATTCACCTGAATATGTTGCCTTTTCAAATTGAATACTCTTTATATTGTTTTTCACAAAAGTTACTATTTAATTTTGGTTAAAATGAAATATGCTTAGAAATAAAAGAAAATGTTCAATTTAGACTGTGCTGTTTCTACATTTGTTTCACCTTATGCAACATTGTTGATTAAATATACTGTCCAAAAAGTATTTTATGCATCCTTTAAAAAATGGTTTTGACCCATTGCTCATAAGAAAGTATTACAAACAGATGTTCAATTGCTATATTTCATATCCTCTTTCTACCCTCAATTACACCACACGAAAGAAAGAAAATCTATGTTAAAATAATTGTGAATACATATGTTTAAATTATTTTTAACTTTGGTTCAGGTTCCCAGTAATGAAGCAGAAATTGCTTGTCACAATTACATGAAGCTAAACGTAATTTGTTTCTTTTAAACGTTTATATTGTTTATCATTAAACAATTAACAATTACTCTTATTACCCAGACTTGAATAGTTTCAGTGATAAGTAGCTGAGAAAAGTCCCAGGAGTTGAGACTGCAGTGAGAAAAAAAACCTCAGGAATTCTAGAAATTAATGACTTCATTAAGCCCAGATTTGAAAGGTGGTTTCCTATTTTAAAAAATCTCTCCCTGAAGAACCACGGAGCTACTAAATATGTTCCTAAATTTCCAATATCATTTTCACTGTAACCGGTAGATTTCCCCAAGATGTGAGCAGAGCACAATAACGTAGCATTGATCAGAGTCTATTGCTTGATGTCTGCAAACAGAGAATGAATGGAGGTGTCAAATCCATTACCCAAAGGGAGTATAAATTGGAGCAGAATGCTAGATTAATAGATGACAATTATATTTAAAATGGAAGTCATTCATATTCCAGAAATCAGTGAAAATTAAAAAGATGATACATATTCTTTGTATATTAATACTTGTTTCTAATTAAATTCTGGGGATGATAAGAGACAAAGAGGACAGAGAATCAACCCAGAAGCCCTTAGAACCTCAGGCTTGGTCTCCTGTCACAAAGATAACTTAACCTATGCAATATGTTTCAGCTTTATTTCTGAGAAATAAGAAAGGGAAACTTTTAACCTAGTCATCTTTTACTTCTAATCATAGCTAATTCAGATTAATAAATGAAAATAATTTTGTTGCTATCCCATGTGTTATGGTAGCAAAAGCTAAACTTAAATGCTTATTTTCAGACATAGATCTAACTTCTTTAATATAATTTCTTCTAAATATATACCAGCATCCATGATAACATCCATGCTCTTATTTTAAATGACATGGCTACATTTTCATGCAGTTGTGCGCAAAACTGTGCACGCACATTTTATTCCATGTTGTAAACAAGATGTACCTACTTCTATTTCCACACAATGAACATGGATCTATTCCAAAATGAATGAATTAAGAACAGAAGGATGCACATAGATATAAATTATACATTCTCCCAGATAAGACATTAATTATGCATTCTATTAGACAATCTTCTGCAGAGATTCTCCAAGTGTTATTCCCATGAGCAATCTGACTGGCAGTTGAGAAGCACACCCAGGGTGGGTTCAGAAGTGCTATAGACGGGGAGTGGGGATACCTTTGCAGGTTAAAGGGGAGGAGGTGGTAGCAGGCAGGAGGGCCTTGAGCCCAGGATGCAGGTCTCACCTGTGTGAAGGGAGAGGGGAAGGGTGATAAGGACAGGGAGCCTCAGATGGCAGCACAGCTCAAGAAGGTCTTGGCTAGGTTCATGGGCAGTGTGTATTGAAACAGTAGGAAAAATAAATCCCATAGATTTCTTCCTCTCACTGGGTTCTTAGCTCTCAACATGGTTTTGGTCACCAACATGTTCACAGAGTCTCACCACTGTTCAGCTCGAGACACATACCATCAAACCCCAAGGTTCAGAGCCCAACTTGCCCTACTTTAGAAGCCAATCATCGGTTCAAATCTCTGGAACTTCTGACAGTTATAAGTCAGGTGTTCACACAACCCCCTTTTTGAAATTGCTTGTTTGCTAGAATGGCTCCAAGAACTTAGAGAAAAGCTTTGCTATGTTTACCCATTTGTAAACAATGGATTTGACACCTTAAGAGGATACCAATGAACACTCAGATGGGAGAGGGCCTCTGGGATAGTTATGTGGGAAAGGAGGTGGTATCCATGTCCAGTCTAGGCAAGCTTCCTGTCAGGTTCCGGAAGGTTCCCTGACTCCTGTCCTTTGGGGATGTGTATGTGAACTGTGTTACTGGGCATGATTGTTACATCAGTAGCCTTTTATGATCAAGGTTGCTCAAGCCCTTTCTCCTGCCTGCAGGTTGGGGGATGAGGCTGGTTCCCTTGGGAGGAAATTCAGCCATCTTGTTAGTGCTCAGACTCTGCTCTTTGGACATGCCAAGGGTTTTAAGAGCTGT
The DNA here is from genome assembly GCF_001458135.2 of Marmota marmota marmota. Classification (NCBI taxonomy): domain Eukaryota; kingdom Metazoa; phylum Chordata; class Mammalia; order Rodentia; family Sciuridae; genus Marmota; species Marmota marmota. Next base: position 225,777 of record NW_026000048.1, read on the forward strand.
GTGTCAGAAGAGTGGGGCAGAGACCAAATATGTGTTCCTTATTGTGTCACAAGCCGTCTCCAAGCCAAAGAGTTGTACCGGAATAAGCTGATTAGGGAAACCTACCATGCCTGGTCACTGGCTGGGAGTAGCTGGGTGGAGCCACCAGGGGCAGTGTAGCCAGGCCTGAGCACCATAGGGGACAGTGGAAGACCCTGGGTTCCATCCCCAGCACCAAAACAAAAACAAAACACAGTAGCTAGAGGAGGGCCACTGTCCTTCCATCAGGTTCTAGACACAAAAGCTCTGAGCAGAGCCCACTGTGGTGCCTTACAGACCAATCTGCACAAGTAAAAATGCCCCTTTCCCATTTGAGAGCACTTGGAAACTCATCCCTTCCAAGTCTGTACCTCTCTGCTCCACTTTGGTGTCTGGGTCTCGTAGCCCTCTTTCTGGTGGCTAGCAGTACGTCAATCAACCCACAGCTGTCAATCTCCAGTGAAATCTTCGACTTTCCTATCATCCTCAGGACAATCCAGCAAAGTCGTTGGGATCCAGACTCCACTCCCTGCTTTGGTTCCTCTTCATGATCCCAGGCAGATCCCTGGACTCTTTCACCTCAAGTTCTCAACTGTCAACTGTGAATAATGAGAGAATCAGAAAATACACACCTCTCAACATGATGGCTGCCATAGGTGAAGCTCCTGAAAATATTAGCAATTTGTGCTGCGATGATCACTTTTGAGCAGCTCTGTTTCCTGTGTATTTTATGCTCTCATCCAGGAATAGTTGTGTTTGAGCTGAAAACTTTGTTTGGAGCCCTCTGTGTCCTTCAGTTTAACAAGAAGAATAGAAAAACTGGTGTCATAGATCTATTAAGTACCAGATTGGGACCTTGTCCAGTGCTGTAGATTGTTAACTTAAAAATTTTTTTGAGACAGTGTCTTAATAAGTTGCCTAGGCGGACCTAGAACTTGTGATTCCTGCCTCAGCCTCACGAATAGCTGGGATTACAGGTGTGTGCCAACATACCGAACTAAGCTTTCATTGTTCTGAAGTACCAATGTAAACATTGAAGCTGCAAAGAGGAAGAAAGGAAGTCAACTACCTGTTTTGACAGAGGTCAAGACACTATGCCTCAAGCCGAGCACAGTAGCCCACGCCTGTAATCCCACAGACTCAGGAGGCTAATGCAGGAGGATCACAAGTTCAAAGCCAGCCTCAGCAACTTAGTGAGGTCCTAAGCCATTCAGTGAGATCCTGGCTGGGGATATGTCTCCGTGATTAAGCACCCCTGGGTTCAATCCCCAGTACCGAGGTGGGGAGAAAAAGACACCTTGTATGTGTCAGAGATACTCTATTTACTAATCAAGAAGTGACAGTGTTTGTTCATGACTGTTGTTTCCCTGTAAAAAAATGCTCACCATAACATTATCAGCTGCTTGACAGTGCTGTTGATGGGTATGAGCAAAAGTAGAGAAATCTGAGAAGGAGATTTTCAACTAAATTTAAAGACAGTTGGCACAGGGCTTATGTGGGGACGCAAACCAGTGTCATGCTTGCCCCTCTCCATGACACCAGCTGTTGGTGAGACCATCAGTTTATGGGCATCAGTTAAATGTCAGTTGCCTTTGTGTTGTCCAGGAAGGTACATGCCTCGGCAGTGATGGAAGATGTGGAGGCCAAAAGTAAACCTGGTTCTCACCAAGTTTACACTGCAGTTAAGGGAAGAAGGAAAGAAATAGAATATACAGTGGTCCCTTAGTATCCATGTGGATTGGTTCCAGGAACCCTGAGAATACCAAACCTCACAGATGCTCAAGTCCCTCTATAAAAGAGCATGCTATTTACATATAACCCACCACATCTTCCCACACACTTTAAATCATCTCTAGATTACTTATGGTAATTTCAATGCAATTTTATTTTCAAATATTTTCAAATCGTGGTTGGTCGAATGCATAGATGCAGAACCCAGGGATACAGAGGGCCAGCTGCATAATAAAATAAACTGTAAAAGAGCAGATATATAGTATGTTACGTGGTGGTACGTCAATATGGGAAAAAATTAAACTAAGAATGAGAAATAGTTTGAAGATAACAGAATTTGCAAAAGTTGAGTATTTGTTGATTTAAAAAAATATTTAAACAGAATAACATTGGGGAGGAGTGGCTTGTTTTCCATGCTGGTGATCTAAATTTTCTTCTGTTTCTGTATGTTTGATACAGATTCTGTAAGAGGAACCCTTAGAGATTGTGCTCATCTTTATACACAAAATAACTCTCTTGATAGGATGAGGTCTTCAGTGGCTTTTCTGGTTGATTTGCAATGTCTTTTCACCCAGTATTTGCAAATGCATGCCCTTTCCCCACAGAATCACCTCCTTCTCCTTTGTCCACCTGTTTTCCACCATGGCCAGGGTGCCTGCATAGCCCACCTCCCCCTGCCTCCTGTAGGGAAGTTCTCTGCCTTAATTTCTTTACTCTTATTAAAGCTCTTCCTCTTCAGCATTTGCAATTCTTTCCCATTTTCTTTTTCTGTTTCTTCTTCTTCTCTTTCCTCCACCAATTGAACTTAGGGCCTTGCACATACTAAGCACTTGCTTTACACTGAGCTGCGACCCTCATTTTCAAAAGTAAATAAGTGTCAAGAAAACAATGTCCCTCCAGTAAAACCTGTACTCTCGTGCCTCCCTCTTAAGGTAATACCACTCTTATTCTAGCTAAATAAAAATATTGATTTTTTTTAAGTTTATTCTTTTTTTTCTTTAATTTTTATTGTTGGTTGTTCAAAACATTACATAGTTCTTGACAAATCATATTTCACACTTTGATTCAAGTGGGTTATGAACTCCCATTTTTACCCTGTATACAGATTGCAGCATCACATCGGTTACACATCCACTGTTTTACATATTGCCATACTAGTGTCTGTTGTATTCTGCTGCCTTTCCTATCCTCTACTATCCCCCATCCCCTCCCCTCCCATCTTCTCTCTCTACCCCATCTACTGTAATTCATTTCTCCCCCTTGTTTTTTTTTCCCCCTTTCCCCTCACTTCCTCTTGTATGTAATTTTGTATAACCCTGAGGGTCTCCTTCCATTTCCATGCAATTTCCCTTCTCTTTCCTTTTCCCTCCCACCTCTCACCCCTGTTTAATGTTAATCTTCTTCTCATGGTCTTCCTCCCAACTCTGTTCTTAGTTACTCTCCTTATATCAAAGAAAACATTTGGCATTTGTTTTTTAGGGATTGGCTAGCTTCACTTAGCATAATCTGCTCTAATGCCATCCATTTCCCTGCAAATTCTATGATTTTGTCATTTTTTAATGCAGAGTAATACTCCATTGTGTATAACTGCCACATTTTTTTTTATCCATTCGTCTATTGAAGGGCATCTAGGTTGGTTCCACAGTCTTGCTATTGTGAATTGTGCTGCTATGAACATCGATGTAGCAGTGTCCCTGTAGCATGCTCTTTTTAGGTCTTTAGGGAATAGACCGAGAAGGGGAATAGCTGGGTCAAATGGTGGCTCCATTCCCAGCTTTCCAAGAAATCTCCATACTGCTTTCCAAATTGGCTGCACCAATTTGCAGTCCCACCAGCAATGTGCAAGTGTACCCTTTTCCCCACATCCTCGCCAGCACTTGTTGTTGTTTGACTTCATAATGGCTGCCAATCTTACTGGAGTGAGATGGTGTCTTAGGGTGGTTTTGATTTGCATTTCTCTGACTGCTAGAGATGGTGAGCATTTTTTCATGTACTTATTGATTGATTGTATGTCCTCCTCTGAGAAGTGTCTGTTCAGGTCCTTGGCCCATTTGTTGATTGGGTTATTCGTTTTCTTATTGTTTAATTTTTTGAGTTCTTTGTATACTCTGGATATTAGGGCTCTATCTGAAGTGTGAGGAGTAAAGATTTGTTCCCAGGGTGTAGGCTCCCTATTTACCTCTCTTATTGTTTCTTTTGCTGAGAAAAAACTTTTTAGTTTGAGTAAGTCCCATTTGTTGATTCTAGTTATTAACTCTTGTGCTATAGGTGTCCTATTGAGGAATTTGGAGCCTGACCCCACAGTATGTAGATCGTAGCCAACTTTTTCTTGTATCAGACGCCGTGTCTCTGATTTGATATCAAGCTCCTTGATCCATTTTGAGTTAACTTTTGTGCATGGCGAGAGAAAGGGATTCAGTTTCATTTTGTTGCATATGGATTTCCAGTTTTCCCAGCACCATTTGTTGAAGATGCTATCCTTCCTCCATTGCATGCTTTTAGCCCCTTTATCAAATATAAGATAGTTGTAGTTTTGTGGATTGGATTTTTGAAAATATGTTTAATGTACATGAAGGTTGAATTTCTGGTTCCTGTATTCATTTAACGGATAAATAATCATGAATGTTTTTTTACCCTCTTTCTGAAACATAATGTGTTAGTACTAAGTTCATTTAAATTGAGAGTTGTGATTTAGGAATGTTTACTAAAATTGAAAACTAAGGTTGTATTTGTTTTATTTTCCACAAGCCATTTTTATCTCAGCAGAAGTGTTACCTTTTTGCTACATAAATGGGTAAATAGAAAAAGTTATACAAGGTTATACAAGTTATACATGAATCAGTTTTTGTTACTCAGAGTTGATTTGTTTCAGAAGCTGTGATTATTAACCTTTGTATTTATCAAAAGAAAAACTTTTCTGTACCTATGTTCTTATGACAGACTACATAGACTTTCTTTTGTTTTGTTTTTATTATAATATAATGCATTCCAGAAATATTCAACAACAGTCTGCATCTCATTTTTTATGTTCACAGTTTCACAGCTGCTTGCAGGGTCTGTGTAAAAGTAATTTGACTAGAAGTTTAGTTTTCTGGCAGATTAGGAGATCAGAATTGATGGTAGGTATTAAACTACTCAGAAATGGCCTGAAAGAGGGAGCTTTAGAATATAGAAGAGAAAGTCAGATTAAATTCTTGTATAGTGTTTGGAACAACCAGTGCTTTTCGAGATTTTTGTTTCACATCAAGTTTACTTAACAACTGGTTCTGCGGCATTTTTGACACTTGAGTTTAGAACAAGGCTTTAAAATTCCATAGCATAGAATAAACTTGCTCTGTTCAGACATTTTAGGAAATCAATTTTGTACATTTGTTGTTACATTTCTCTTAGTTGAGTCTGACAAAATTGATTTTCTGATGACAAATTAGCTGATGTATAATAGGAGAAAATTTGAGTCCTAATTCCTTTTAAAAGGCAGTTTTCCTTATGTAGCCAAAGTAAATGTCTCACTGGGTGTGGTGGCTCATGCCTGCAGATGATTGCTTGAGCATAGGATTTTGAGACCATCCTGGACAACACAGTGAGATCCTCATCTCAAGAAAAGAAATTAATAAATAATTAAATAAATGATTACACTTTGATGTTACATCTGTCTATAATTAATTGAACAACATAGATAACAGAATAAGGAATATTTATAGCCCCCTTTTTAATAGTTTTGAAGATGAGATGAAATATCACTAAACACCTACCATACCTAAATAGTGACTAAATTAATAAATTATGTCTGATTTTATTAGTGTAGCAATTATATAAGGTGTTATTTTCAAACCAATGTCCAGTTTCTTTTTCTACATATAATCCTATTTGTTTCTTTTTCTGGGGAGGTCTGAAGGACCCACTGAAGGGCTTTCGTGGCAGTGTTGCATGGCATCCTCCTGAGCACCCCCTGGAGGTTCCCTGGCCCCTTTCCCATGTGAATTGTCTGCTGGCTCCATGCTGCAGCCACATCCTCCTGGTGGAGATTTTGGAGTCCAGGCTTCTCCAGTTCTAGCCTTTCAATGCTACATTCATTTTTTTCCCCTTGCTAATGACATTTACTTTTGCTAAATATTCAAGTAAGACATTTGGAAAAGAAATTTTGAAAATATAAAACTATGTAAAGAAAAGAGATAGAGCTCACAGCCCATCCTTAGGCAATAATTAGTAACCACTGACATTTAGGTTTGTTTCTTCTCTTGCACAATGCATTATGGCTGCGCTAGGTCCAGTGGGGGAGAGCAGCTCTCTAGCATACTGCATCCTACTTATTAGGCCCTCTGAATCACCCCTGCCCCAGCCCCTGGAAACCACCATTCTACCATCAACCCAGGAACTTGGCTGTCTGAGCTCCTGTGTGAGTGTCATCAAGCAGCCTTTGCTTTCTTAGGTATGACTCCCACAATGACTTTTCTTAGCCATGACTTCTCTGCCCTAAATCAGAATCTAAAAATCAATGCATCTTCTTATCCCACTTCTTAGCCTGTGGTCTCTCTTCTCTGGCTATTCTTCTTCCAGTGGTGGAGTTTACCTCTCACTAACTGTGAACAGTTCTACTGTCCATTTCTATGGGAACATTTCTCCTGTTTTCACCCCAAAGCCAGATCCTGCTTTACTGTGATGGAGTCTAGGCAGACGTGCAATTTCTGGAAGTGGTGGGCTAAAGATTCCCACATACTACTTGATCTTCTTTCCAACAAGAGGTGATGTCTGTGTCCCCTGTCCCTGCAGACAGGAAGGCTCCGGGATGCTCTGACCAACAGATTCTGGCAGCAGGGACACTGGGCCAGTTTCCAGTTCTGGACATGAAGAGATAGATGATTTCTGTTTCCTTTCTCTCCAAGCTCTCATTTTTGATGCTTGGAGCCACCTGGTAACAAGCCTGAGCACCCTGAGATAACCCTGTTTCCTTTCATTAAAGAAAAGACTGAACTGGTTTCTGACTCTTGACTTCTGTTTTCATATGAGACTTTGTCTAAAGTAGTGATCTCCAAGGTAAATTGTAAAAGACAGTCAACTTGGAAGCAAATATTATAATTTGAAATGCTATCTATTTTGTTATGTAATTTTAAATTGCTTTCAGGTGTATCATTTGTATTGTAGCAATGCATCTTATATAATATTGCTTGACATTTTATAGAAATAATTTTAATGATAGAGTAACAATGTTAAAAATCCAGGGACTTAACTCATCCTGTATTTGTGTGTCTACATACATACCTGTGCTTCATAAAAGGTGTGTATTAAGGTCTAGAGCAGCATTGGAAGTGCTTGAAATGTGGCAAATGCACAGATAAAAGAGATGAGCCACTCTTTCCTTGTAGAATTTCAAATCTGTGCCTCTGAATTGATTTATTCTCCTAAAATCTAATTCATTTTCTTTAGATGCTTACAAAAGTCTCTGTACAAATGTTTTTAATAATATCAAATATAAAAAGGAGATTTGATGTTTTCTAAATTTTCTTTATTCATCCTGTGAGCAAACAATATTCAATGCCCACGCTAGGCCAGTCCAGACTGATAGTGCAGAGATGTCTAAGGTCCCTGTTCTGCTCTTTGCTCTCTTTTTAGGTAAGTGAGGTAACAAAGAGAACTCTCCAGGTTATGGGATAGAAAGAAAGGCAAAAATCTGGAAAAGACAATTATAAGCTGATGAGCTGCTCATTTTGGCTAAAGCCTGGGATATATGCAGAGAAAAATTCAAACTGAAACTGTAAGGTGCATGGGGGTCTTGCGTGATCCAGGAGTTCAGCTGCCCACCACAGGCAAGGTGGGCTTGACACAGCCAGGCCAGCCTGGGGGAGGAGGAGGGTGCAGTTCTGAGGGCTGGTGGTTCATCCCTTCTTCTGAGCAGTGATCTCACCTTGGCCTGCAGTGACATTGTGCCTCTGCTGGGCAGGTGACTTAGGTGAAGGTAAAGCCTCAGCACACTGGGCAATGTCAAACCTTGAAACTCAAGTGCTAAAATATACTTCTGAAAAGATCTTAATTTTCAACTAATTATTATCTGTATTAAAATGTTTAAGTTACAAATTACACTTCTGTTGAACCTATTTAAGTGCATACAAATCCCATAATACAGATAGGAGGATGGTACTACCTAGACTGTAGCCCATGCATGAGGAAGCAGGACTAAGAGGTTTGAATCTGTCTCCTGTTACCAGTCGCCTGCTTCAGTGCAGAACCCAGAGAAAGTCCAGATCTCTGGACTTCCGTCCTGCTGCCTTTTCTTGGTCACTTCCAAAGGAATTTTAATCCTGGATAAAAAGGAATTGTTTTAGTCAGCTTTTTGTTGCTGTGATGAAAAGACCCAACAAGAACTATTTAAAGGAGGAGAAGTTTATTTTGGCTCATGGTTTTGGGGGTCCAGTACATGGACTCCACAGTTCTAGACCCAAGTTCAGGCAGAGCATCATGGCAGAAAGGTGTGGCTGTGGAAGGAAGCTCAGAGCATGCATCTGGGAAGCAGAGAGCTCCTCTCACCATGGACAAAATAAAAACCCCAAAGACATACCCCCAGCAACCTCCTTCCTCCAGCCACACCCTCTGCCCACAGTTACCACCCAGTTCATGCATATCAGTAGATGAATCCATTGAGTTACAACTCTCATAATCTAATCATTTCACTTCTGAATATTCTCCCATTATTTCACATGAGATTTTGGGAGTCATCTCATATCTAACCCATAACAGGAATGCATTTTAAAAATAATAAAAAATATTTTCTCTTTGTCCTGTTAAACAGGTGATTAAATACCCTGAAGTTTTCCTCTGGTTGTTTTGGATCTTTTCTTCTACATGAGACACTTAGCAATTAAGAAATTGACCCTGTCACTTTAAGAGCTTTTTCTCTGGGAACTTCAAAGGCAGACACACACCTTGAGAACCAGGCTTGTCTTTTTTTTTATTTTTTCTTTTTTAAAATTATATTTGTTTTAAACTCTGTGGTGAACAGCTCCAGTCATAAATGAATGAGTACAGGCTGTTCTGTTTAAATGCCTTTGCTTCTTTAGTAACAGATACACAGACATTTAAAAAATGGGGTACATTATTGCTGTGGTATTGGACACATTCTGTAAGCTTTACTTATTGTCTTTATTTTAAAGTACACAGCTATAGTGCCAACACGGAATCTCACATACATTTTTGATGAGATAATTTGAATCTTGGGTTAAAGGGAGTCGTGATTAATGCCACACTCTTCTCTGGCGTTGGGGCTTGGATCACTTTTATTTTCTGTATTTCCCAGAATGTCATCCTTAAAATAAAACTCATCATTTTCTCCAAGAATTTTCCCTACCCCCCCTCCCAACTTTATTCCAAGAGGAAAAGATGACAAAATGTGATCATTTGTCTTCTCAGAGTCTGCGGGTGTTAAGAGTTCTGAGTGGTGAAACAGATGGAATTGAGCTCAAAGCACATGCCCCTGTATAGTGCTGTCTTTAAAAAGCTCTAAACAGCCTCAGTGATGGAGGAGGCTCCGATATTCTTGGGAAAAGAATAAAGAAATCTTTGCTTCTCTCTCCTCTAACTCACTGCTCTTGTCCTGGGGTAAAAAAGAAAAAATTAAATTCAGCTGGGCTCAGTACTGACAGATGCTCAGTAGATTCGCAGGGCTACTTCTGAGAAAAGTAGCCATCATTCCTGGTTTTATTGATAAGGGAAGTAAACTATATCAATTATAAGATTATTAAAATGGCTTCTCAGAAATTTCTGACTATTTGGTTACAAAAATATATAGTGAAATCTTTATCTGCTTTCACTCCTTGGAGTGTATTTCCACCATTACTATGTTAAATCTGTATTTTTCTATAAATAATGACTCAGTAGACACATTTTAAAGTATAATTTTCCTCCTTTGGAAAATTATATTTGCTGAAGTTAATGTTTGGCATTATGCTTCTGGCAAAATGAGGGTGCAGGTTGCCAAACCTATATGAATGAAATTTTCTATTTTAGGAGGAACTTTTGTGGGCTCCTAGAAACTGCAGTTAAGGTTTAAATGCTTTGGAGGGTACATTCAAGTTTTTGGAACATTACCATTTTACTTTTTCACGTTTGACATCTTGAAATTAAAAACAGTGAAAATTGGACGTCATTCCATGGTTTTCTCTTTGAATTTAGTGTCCCAGGCTGCTTTAAATAGTTAAGTTGTAATAGCTTTTTATGTTCTCATGGACCAAGACCCTTGCAAGGCATTGGCTTGACCCTGTCACTTTGAGAATCCTAGCTCTGGGGTCTTCAAACACAGACAGCAACCTGCAGAACTCAAGTGTCTATTCTGGATCTGTGGATCCACTCCCTTAGCTAAACTAAGACAGGTATAACTAAGAGCCGACTCTGCAGGAGGCCAGCAAATCCATTAATAGATGCCTGTGATAAGATAACACTGACATACTAGCAGTGTGTTTCTACAGAAAGAGAAATTGTGCTGGAGACATAACAACCAAAATTCATAAGGGGAAGCCAGAACACGTTAATTCATGGAAAGGCAAGTGGCAAAGAGGAATATAAATTATTCTAGGAGTCAGTTCGTGTCTCTATGGTGAGAAAATCTGGACTATTTATTCAACGTGGATGTGAGTCTCTGTTCCTAAAACCAGCCTGTTTTGTAGGGTAGAGGATCTAAGGAGGCAGTGTATGTTGAAGCACCTTACACTCTCCTGACTATTCCTGCCTGAGAATGATCACATGTGTGTATCCACCCTCCCTCCTCCACACCTTGAGCAGGCAGTTCTGGGCCTGTTTATCCTTTGTCTTCCTCTGCCCATCATCCCTCAAGCTCCTTAGGCCTATTCAGCCACCTTGGCGCCCTCAGCATGGTGAATATTCTTAACAAGTGCAAGCCTGAAGGTAGGAGCACTCTCCCTATAATCAGGACTACTGCGTGAACATCTTCAACCCAGACATGAACTGACTTTTGGGTACAAACCTCATACTTTGCAGCTGTCTCTCACGGCCTCTTTCTTTCCAGAAGCACCACTGTTCCCTTGGCTATGTTCACCCCTGTCCTCACCATGGTCCCTGAACTGACTGGAGTCTTGGGTGAAGACTCATGCTTGTGTGGCCCCTGCACCCTATCTACATTCACCCTGAAGTGGAGATAGGGTCTTCACTGATGTGAATAAGAATCGTGAGATGAAATCATCCTGGATCTGGGGTGGAACCTAAAGCCAGTGACTGGTCTCCTGATAAGAGAAAGGAGAGGGATATTTGGGACACAGAGACATGGGGAAGAAACAGGAGAAAGTGATATGAAGGTGGAGGAGAGAGGCAGAGATGCATTGAGAGCCAGGGAAACCTGAAGGCTGCTGGCTGCTTCCTGAGGCTGGGAGACTGGGACAGCTTCCCTCTGAGCCTCCAGAAGGAGCCAACACTGCCCATATGTTGATTTTGGGACTTAGGCCTCCAAAGACAAGAAAGAGTGAGTTTCTGTTGTCATTAGCCTCCTACTTTGCTGCTATGAAAGCCCAGCCAACCAGTACACGCCCCTCCATAGAGAACATACCACCCTGAGGCCCTTAGATCTGCTTGAGGAGTGACCTGGAGGGACATGGGGAAGAAACCTGAATGGTGGAGGTGTTGGCACCAAATGGCATGAGCCCTGAGCCCCTGGAAACAGGAGGGAGCCAGTGAGGTCATTCCCTTTGCTTCTTCCTTCCCTCCTTCCTTGGACTATGCCACTGAGTGTCTTCCTCTTGAAATGTCTCCAGAAAGCCTCTGGGCCTACCTGTCACACCTGCCCAGCCGGGTACACCCTTGCTTCTGAGTCCATCATGGAGGAGGCCAAGACAGTAGCACCTTGTCTTTGCCTCACTTACTTTTTTTTTTACACTGCTGCCATGGAAATGCACCTTACAAATATTTTTTTTAATGCTTGTCTCTGGCTCTACTGCATGGAAGACTTGACTAAGAAAGTGCATGCATTAAATTCAGGAATTATAGGGAGGCTTTCAAAAAATCAAATTTATTTTCTGCAAAATTTCTGGTGAAATAAAATCGTTCGTAGCTTAATATCAGATGCATCATTTATAGAGACAATATTATTATTATAACAGTATACTATTACATATATTAATAGTACTCTATTACATATATAAAACTATACATCTTTCTAATATCTTAAATGGCTCTAAGAAATGGCCATGAATTTAATATACTAATTATAAGGGATAATCCAATAAACAATGAATTGATTTCACTTTGAAAATTTTAAAAATAAGACTCACATTTATGAGAGTAAATTTCTTTTTAAATATTTCATTGTTCCTGGCCTTTTTATTCCAAAATGGCAGCAGAAGCTCAGATGAACTGTGAGTGAGCTGAGCTCACAGCCAAAACAGAGACTTAATAATCCTTTACTGGCTTTCTATGTAGTTAAAGCAGGAACCTAAAGCTTGAGAAGTGACTCTCCCTGGCACTTTTGGGAACCCTGGCGTCAGGGTCAGATCTGGGGAAAGAACTAGGAGCTGGGAGTACATGTCAGAGAGTCAGAGTGGGGAGAAGTAGCTTCAAGATTTCCCCTCCCTCCCTGGCCCAGGAGGAGGGCTCAGCAGAAGCACCTGAAAAGAACCTAGACAATTGTAAAAAATAACAAGTAACAGTTTGCTTTTACAGATATCAACTTAGAAAGCTATAACAATTAAGGCAACTTTGGTACAGGGTTGTAAATAATAAATGCTATAACAAAGAAAGATCAGAAAAAGTCTCATGCAAACAATCTGGATGTATGACAAACTGTCATTTAAGATGAACAGACAATTAAAAAAAATGGGGCTCTAACTACTGGCTATGCATTAAAAACAAGTAAACCCAAAGTTCATTTAGTGTCAATTTTAAAAGTACAAAAATAATATGGGAGGATCACTTTATCAACTCAAGGAATAGAAAACTTAAAATGCAAAAAAAGGATAACATAAGCAAGAGAAAAGAATGCTAAATTTAGTTAACAAAATTAAGCATATTCTGTAAAAATAAATAAATAAAATATAGTTAAAAGAGTAAAAAACAGGTCAGAGTCAAAAACTGGGGGATGTACCTTGATACTTCTAACCTACCCGCATTGGTTTCAGAATACATATAAAATTCTTATACACAGCAAGAAATGACAATCCAATAGAAAAATGGAGAAAAGATCAGAACAGGCATTTCACTAAGATATAGACCAATTGATTGCAAACTTGTCAAGCCACCAGAACCCTCATGAAATGTTAGTGGGTGAGTAATTTAAGTAATTTGAAGGGTGATTTGGTAATATTTATGTAAAGCAGTTTTGCTCCTAGATGTTATTTTAATATCCACCTTCTATAAAATAATAACAAAGTAGAAACAGCCTAAATGATGAGAAATAATGTAACTAAAGGCTGATCCGTTGATACTGCGGAGTACCAAAAATTAATGAACTTCTGCTCTGGCGTCAGCAGAGATAATTGTGCCTCCTAATGGTCAGCATAAGCAAATAAAGAGGAATGTCAGAGTCATCATATGGTGTTCCCCTTCTGTGCCATTAGACACACGGAAGTGATCTGCATAATCTGTGTATGCATGTTTGTAGGCGCTTTTGGAAATTCCTGGTGCTGGTGAATTGATTTTACTTTGAAAATCAAACTTAGGAGTTAAAAGGTAACAGAAACAACGCGCAATTTAAGATTCAAAAGGGCTGAGTGTTGAGCATAGATTTTTAAATACATTTCCATAATATTGTATATAGTATTTCACAGTATAAAAGAAAAAAACTGTAAAATCATTATCAATATAAAGATATCCAATTTTATTTTAAAAAGTGGCAAATACAGTATTCAGATGTTATTTTTACTTAGGAAATTAGAGAGTCTTTAAAAAGTAACTACAAAATGATACATCAAAATACATTTCTCATAAAATTTATTGTAACTGTGAATTGGCAAAAATATTCTGGGAGTTATTCTAGAAGTTATGCCTCCTGCTCTTTGCCCTACTATTATTTCTATTTCTATAACTGTTATAAATTATTAAAGATTCAGTCTTTAATATAGGATCATCACATATAATTACAACAGTAAAGTGAGAATAAATGACTGTTACATGGATATCAAATATATCTACACGGTATTAGTTTTTGTTTGTTAATTTGTTGGCAGGCATGTGGAGTATGTGTTTTTGCTAGTTTGATTTGTATACTTTTATGTCACTGTATCACCAGCATGTGGAACAATGACTCATGTCCAGTGTAAAATAATCATAGAATGATATGAAAATATGATAAGAAGCAAATCATGTAAAAAATAAAGACAAAGTTAAGAATTCACATGATCATTGGCAAAGAAATTAAACAACATAATGTAATGAAATGAAACAATGACATCTACCACTTTGATAGGTGGATTTTGTTGCAGAGAGTGGGATATTACATGCAAAGAACCTAATTAATAATACTAATAAAAGATATCTGTCTGGAAAATTATCTGGAATCATTTTAATATAGTAGTAAACATTAATTCTTTGAAAACCATAAGCTGATACAATTTTATAATATCAGAGCCTATATACATCAACAAAAAATAAATGCCAGTCTAGATAAGCTTGTAGCACACACACTGTGCTATTTTAGGCCACGGGCAGAGCCACTGATGCTGTCTACTCAGAAGAATGAGGTTAAGCTACATTTTTATGTCTGTATTTGTTTGGGGGCACCAATGTCCCAGACAGATATATACAATTAAGAGGAAGTTCTGTGAAGAACAACAAAACAATTTAAAAAAATGAGATGATTTAATTCCTAAGTAAAATTAAGTTGACAAAATCGTGTGTAGTCTGGCTAAGGGGTAATCACGTAAGAACAAGCCATCCATGTTGTGCCTGTGAAGGGCGAGTACAAGTAGAATGCAACCTGAAGAAAATAAGAGGTGTGTTAGTAAAACAAATTTTTTAAAATTAGTAGTTATATCTGCATTGTAGGTTGTGTTCATAGAAAGTGTCCCTGGTATGGTGTGTTGAAAATGGCATTTTTACCTCTGTGGTCTTTCTCCTCAGAACCCATAACTCTAGTCTAATCATGAGAAAAACATTAGGCAAATTCCAGTCTTGGGTGGTGGGGTCCTGGGGTCCTGTCACTCACTTGGCTAGTCCTGCCGGAAGCCTTCAAGGTCATCCTAGACAAGCCACAAGGAGCCACTACTACAAGGTGGTATCCTGGAGGAGATGCTGCACAGAAAGTGACATCATTGAAGACCTAGAGAAGTCTGAATAAGTGGTGGACTCAATAACAAAGAGTCCCTATTAATTCATGGATTACAGCAATGTAAGATGCCATACTAAAGTGAACCTGATACTAGGGAAACTGAGTGGAGGTGTATGATAACTCTTTTTTTTAAATTTTTTATTCTAATTTGTTACACATAATAACAGAATGCATTACAATTCATATTACACATATAGAGCACATTTTTTCATATATGATAACTCTTCTTTATCTTCTCAATTTTTCTGTAAATCTAAGACTTCAAAAACACTTATAACCTTTTAATATGTACAATTTTTATTTTGTAATGTAGCAGTTAAAAAATAAAAAGGCACAAGACACACAAAAATAATAAAAACTACTAAAAATACTTCTAAAAATTAATGTTTATAATATTAGTATCTAGTTGTCAGTATTTAGTTTATTCCTGGGTTTATTTAGTGGAGAAAGTTTGTTAGTTTCAATGTTGAAAGTTATAAATAATGCCCTGAAGGAATGTGAAATTCTGTGGCTCAGTTCATGGGGAAATTATCCTTTTGACCTTTCCCAGTCATTACCCATTTCTTCCTTGTGCACACCATCCAGTGAATGGCACATCGTGGAAGTAGAGAGAAGGCAATAAACGTTATTCCTTTGGGATCTGAAAGGACTGTAGCTGCTGTGGAGTTTTAATTTTATTTACTTTGTCTTGATCTAATCAACCCTCAGTGGAAATCAGTTGGCTTCAGGTACCTGTGCTATGGCATGGGCCTGCAGGGCAAGTGAGCAGAATCCGCCGTCTCCCACACTCCAGAGCCTTCTGAGCAATGAAGTGAATGGCTTGATGCTTTTCAAATCTGTCTTCACATTGTAGAAATCCATGCAAGAAATCCCCTAAGTAAGATCTTCCTTCTTGAAATGTGTCAATGAAGCCGTAAGTACTGATACACACATAGAGATGAATAAAAATTGCCATATGTAGGTTTCTGTAATGTTGGGAAACAGGATAAACTTACATTTTAAAATTATGTTGATCGCATTCTCAAATAACGTGTTTGGTGGTTCTCACATCTTTTTGGGAGAAGTATTCTTAACTGAAATCAAATGGTCCTGTCATTATCTGACAAAATATTGAAGGTACAGTGCAGAGTGATCCAGAAGTCTGGAAACACATGGGAAAGAAATGGGGAATATGAGTCTAGTGGGAGTCCCTTGGGAGTTAGACCAGAGAGTGTCCAGAGGTGCCTCCTCACACTGTGTGAATAGAGGTGCTGAGAGCTGATCTCCCTTCTATCATTATCATTATTATGATTATTATTTTAATTACTGTAATATAATTACATATAAGCAGCAGGATTCGTTGTGGTATATTTGAACATGGACATAGCATAATTTGGTAGATTTCTGGATTAGGGGAGGAAGGAGGGTAGGTAAAGGGAAGCTTCTGGACAAGAAGACTGACCAAATCATGTTATGTGCATGTATGAATATGGCATAACGAATCCCACTATTGTGTACTATTACAAGGCAACAATAAAAATAAAAAAATATTTTAATAGACAGTGAAAGAATCTATTACCTACAACCATATATGGAATTTGACTTATTTTAAAGATTAAGAAGTATTTATCCAAGTGAAGCTTTAGTAGAGATTAAATATTTTATTGTGATAGGAAATGAAGAATAAGCTTTTTAAAAATGTTTATTTTCTGTTATATTTGGACAATATCTTTATTTATTTATTTTTATGTGGTGCTGAGGATTGAACCCAAGGCCTC
Organism: Marmota marmota marmota; assembly: GCF_001458135.2. Taxonomy (NCBI): domain Eukaryota; kingdom Metazoa; phylum Chordata; class Mammalia; order Rodentia; family Sciuridae; genus Marmota; species Marmota marmota. The sequence continues at coordinate 242,541 of NW_026000048.1, forward strand.
ACACATGCTAAGAAAGCACTCCACCATTGAGACACAACCCCAGCCCAAGAATAAGCTTTAAAATGTAGTTTTATCATTTTGTAGTGATTCAACTACAAAATATATTTTGGAAATAATTATGTCTGAATAACTAAGAAGAATAATAAAATGTATGAGCAAATCTAAAAAAAATAAATAAAAACCCACTCAACCACTTATTACCTTTATGAATCTAGCAAGTGCTTTAATCTCTTTGCTCCTCAGTTTCCACCTCTAAAATTGTGGTAAGAGCTGGCAATCTTCCTGGAAGTCATACTGATTTGAAAGCAAAGGAAAAGAGAGCCCTCAGACAAGTGCCTATAAAGCTCAGTTCAGACCAAGGTTGGGGAAACCCTAAGAGACTGCTACCATCCTGGCAATGGGAACAATCTAGCTATGCTGCAACCTCATGGGGCTTTTATCCACCCTAGAACTGATAAACAGAGAAATGCAAATAAATTTAAAATCCAGAAAGTGAAGAAGAGCCCATTCTCAGAGAAACAGCAAGAGAAAGGAGCATCCAGCACTGAGGGAAGAAGAAGAAACCAGCTAAGTTTTAGTAAACTCTTACCTCTGCATGAGAGTGCATGTGCTGGTCTAGAATCCCAAGGATCCCCAGCTCCACAGTGAGCCAGTGCCCACTCATTCCCTTGCTGGTTCCTAGACACCTTCTCTCTGTGTGCAAAAACTTGTGGAGTCCAGGGCTGAGGGCATGACTGGAGGGATAAGACATGCCAAGAAAACTGAGAAAAACCTCTTTATAGAATTTAGACTTTCACTGAGAGTGTGGCTGTGGATGCCAAGGCCAGGAGAGGACCATGCAAAAGGGTTGACAGGAACCCTTCAAAAGCAGAGTGGACTTTGTCAATCACACAGTGACTGCTTCAGCCTTTGAGAGGAGCAGAGGTGTTGAGAGTCATCTCCCAGGCTCTGTAGCCGTCACTGTGTATACATGGATGCTGAGGGTAACTGGGGCAGGAGTAGGGCTAGGAGAAAGCAAATTCCCTTGTGACATCAGGAGTTGAGAGCAAGATTGCAAAGATGCAAAGATCAGCCACAGCATGGAGAACAGATGACTGTATTACAAAGAAATACCTGGAGTCTTGCTGGGGCTGACTTCCCAAGTCTTGATGGAAGGAAAGTCCTGACCCTAATCCCCCCCACTATGGTTAACTGAATCATCAAATTCAGATAAGATTACTTCATACCTCCCCCCTAATTTCTTGAAGAATATGTGGCTATTTTCAGTTTCAACTCATTTTTGCACAATGTTCAGCTTAAAATAGACAATAACAAAAAGTAGAAGAAGCAAGGAAACATGAGAGATACTCAAAAGAAGAGAAAGTCAATAGACACAAATCTAGAAATGGTACAGATGTCAGCATTATTTGATGAAGAGTTTAAAATACCAATAATAAATATGCTGAAAGATATGGTTGAAAAGGTAGACAATTGTGAATCAGCACATTGGAACTTCAGCAGAGCAGCAAAAACTATAAAAAAAATGAAATGCTGTACTTTGAAAATATGATATGATAGGATGAATTCTTCCCATGATTTTAATAGCAGAATAGATGCAGCATCTAGGAACAAAATCTTAAAGAAAACCTGAAAAGGAAAGAACTAATGAATTTGATGATAAGTAAATAAAAATTTTCTAAAATGAAAGATAAATGAGAAACAAAGTGAAGAAAATAGAACACTTGAAGGCTGTGGGACAATATCAGGCATCTGATAACTGGTGCAAATGGAAACCCTATAGGAGGCCAGAGATAAAATGAAGCAGAAGAAATATTTGAACAAATAAAGATCTTTTTTTTTTCACCAAATTAAACAAAAACAAAAATCTACAAATCCAAAAAGCTCAATAAACCCCAACAAGCTAAATCTGACGAAAATTACACTTAGGTGCATCATGTTCAAATGTCTGTATGCAAGTACAGGAACAAAATCTTAAAGACAACTAGGAAAGGAAAGACACATGATCTGCAGGGGAATGCAGACAAGAAGGACAACTAACTTCACATCAGACACAGCAGTGCTGAAAGACAATGGAACCACATTTTCAAAGTGCTGAATGTAAACATCAACCTAGAGTTCTACATATAGGAAGAGATATTCCTTTTTTTTCTTATAATTTCCAAATTACTTTTATTTTTTATTGGTACATGTTACTTAAACAGAATAAATGGTAGATTTCTTTGTGGCATATTCATACATCCATAAAAACATGGTGTGATCAATTTCACTCCCTCATCTTCCTCTCATCTCCTTCCTCTACCTTACTGGTCTTCCTTCTACTTTCATGGAATCCTTTTCCCCCTGTTTTTCCTCTCTGGCTTCCACAAGTGACAGAAAACATCTAATACTTTTCTGAGTCTGACTTGTTTTGCTCAACATTATGAACTCTAGTTCCCTCCATTTTCCTGTAAATAACATAATTTTATTGTTCTTTGTGGATAAGTCATTGTGTGTATATATATCACCTTTTCTCTCTCTCTCTCTCTTTTTGTTAGTAGAAAGCTCTTTGATTCATTGTGCAAAAATGGAGCAGAATTTTTCACTTCTCTGGTTGTACACAAAGTAGTCTAAAAAAACTTTCAGGCAAGCAAATGCCAAAATGTTTTTTGAGAGCCAACTGGTACTAAACTAAGTACTGGAAGAAATGATATAGGCTAAAGGGAAATGATGGAATCTTAGCTCTATAGACATGAGGGAAAAAAAAGGAAAAGTATCTAGGTAAAAAGAAAGGACTGTTTCGGTTTAGGAACATATATTTATATAATTTTTTATCTTTAAAACTTACTGTTCAAAGTGTCTGACATAATACTTGCTACTATCATAGAAAAATAAGGGATATAATTTATTGAGCACCATCTGTGTTTCAGGTACTGTACTTTACCCATTTTAACTTCAGTAATACTACAATAGTCCTTATCTTACAGAATAAGAAACCTCATGAGTGAAGTAAACTAAACTGCAAATCAAGAGTTTCAGCCCTTGTCCTCATATATCACAAAATTCATGAAGAAGGTGTTAATATTTCTCATATGATCAGAAGATTTAACAAATTATGCTTGCCATTCAGAAGAGTAATATACACCTCCTAAGTAGAAATAGATCTAACTGTGGTAACTTGGAACAGTTTCCATGACATATAATTTTTAGTGGAAAAAATCAGATTGATTATATTGTGAATCATGTGCCTAGCTGTATATCTGTGTACTATGATGCTTTTATGCACGTGTGTGTGTGCGCACGCACATACATACATAATATTCCTCAGCAATATATAATAACTGATACTAGGTCTTGAATTTAGGGAGAAATTCTTTAGAACTATGCAATCAGGACTTCTTCACTTCCTGTTGATGCTGCTTAAATTTTTAACACATACTGACTCTTTTTTTTTCTCTTTTTTCTGTTTTAAAAAGCCTAGTTCTTAAATGAGACCTTTGCTCATTCATTGCACCAACATGGAGAACTCACAGCAGAAACTGGTTGGGAAGGGGCCATATGCATGTTTTTCTTTCCTTGTATCTGACACCAGTGCCTGCATGTAGGTACTGTTACTTGAGCTTTCAATGACAAGGATGTTGATGATGCTGAAAAATGAAATTTCATTGAAATATTGGTACGAGATGAACAGGTGAGCAGTATGCAGTGTGGGAAGTAGTATTTGAACAGATACTCCATGGGTAGTCACTGGGGGGCTGAGAAACAGACGTACTACAGTAAGCAGCAAGAGCGGTAGCCACTTAAACGGGAAAGGAGAAGAGTGTATACAGAATCTCTCTGTGGGGAAGTATGGGCTGACAAGGCACATTGGTGCCATTTGTGGTCTGGAGGAGACTGATGGGTTCTGAACAAGAAGCACCTAAATTGTCAGATGAAGCCCACTCTGGCCCAGAGCTCTTCCCTTGGAGCTATTGCTTATGTCTCCTTTCCATTGTCAAAACCCTGTTTTCTCTTCTTTCCTACTCTGCCTGCCAGCCAGCCTCAGCAAGGTCCTTGATGAATTTTCTCCTCTCTCTTTCTCGCACTTCTGTCCCTGCCTGGGAAAGGCAGTAACAGCCCAGTGACACCCACACGCTTTGCTGAGCCCCTCTCTTACTCATAGGAGAAGCATTTTCTCACCCTACTGATGAATAGATCCTCTCTCTTTCTTGCATGACTTCTTTTTAAAACCGCTGTCCACGCAGACATGCAAGTGTGATGGGAAATACTGTGGGCCTGTGGGGGAGAAAAGTGCCCATGGGATTAGAAGCCAAAAAAATGAACATTTTTCAGTTTCTCCTCCACAGAGTACACAGCCACACTTGGCAGCCACATCCTTGGCAGCCACAAAACCAAGATAATCTCATTATTCAGACCACCATTCTCCTCCCCACCTGCCCCCACCTGCAGTCCTCCTGGGCACCACCTCTTCCAGGGAGGCCTTTCTGCCGCGCCTCCTGTGAACTGTACCATGCTCCTATCACATGGAGTTGCCGTGGCCCGTGTCTGTCCGCTTTTGATTTCCTTCAGCTTTGTGTCACATGGCTCATATTCCGCTGTATGGTCAGTGCCTAACTCAGCGGCTAGAAATCAGTAGACACTCTAACATGGATCCAATGGTTGAGTGAGTAACATGGTATAAAAATGTGGGGAGATATTTTATTTTTGTTTCCATGAAACTAAATTCCTCAGAACGGTTTTCATATTTAACAGTTTTATATTCCTGGGATTCCAAAGGTTGGCTTACCCTCTGCCCCCAATGGAAAGGAAATCACTGGGCCGTCTGTGTGAACTTTGTAATTGTGTAAATGGAACTATTTGAACAAATGCCTCTTTGGTGGGGTCACTCTTTTGTGAGGGTTCATTGCCCTGTGAAAGTCAATTTCAAGAGGAAATTGGAAGTGTTTTGAGGACAGTAGTGCTAATGGAGCATAATTAACAGATTTGTTGAAGTATTTGAAAAAAATTACTTGGCGGTAAGTCCTTGCTACTTTGTTTTCTATGCTGTCTGCATTCTAATGACCCTCATCTTCACCATATGGGACAGTTTTAAAGATTTACTAGCTAGGATGATGCTCAGGAATGTTGTTCCTGTAGAAGGACCCAGGAGCCAGGAGCCATTGAGCTCCCTTTGTAATTCTGAATTCTCTTCTTGCCGCTTCTGTACCATTAACCAGCCCTGCCCTGCTTGGGCTTTTGCAGTGGGTTCTCCATGTCCCACGAATGGGCATAGAAGAAACTGTTCATAGGTGGAGGTCCAGGGTAGAGGGAGGCCAGGGAGCTCAGGTGGCCATCCCTTAGAGGAGCAGGTTGGCAGGCACTGCAGGGAGTGGCTCCCCTTCTCTTGCAAAGCTTCTTCAGCTGTGAAATCATTTTGACAAGATGCTTTGTCATATGCTTGACATCTTTTTTCTTTTTTTAATGAGGAAGTGACTGGAAGATAATTTAATCTGAAATGCTGCCACCTACGTAGCTAGAGATTAATTGGATACTGTCTGAAAAATTATTTGAGTACCTCCGAGACAGAGTCCAAGTAGGCAGAAGGTGGTATTAATAAAGCAGAGGCAAATCATAACCCATCCGTGTCTACTTAACCAGGTTGTGGGTAAACCATTATGGTTGCTTTTTGGGTATTCCTAAATTGGCTAACATGATGATTTGCTATAGCAAACATGGTTTGTACACAACCAAGATATTGTTCTAACACAGTTACTAATTCAACTACCTTTCTCTTGGATGCTTGTTTTGTACAGGAAGGAAAAATAATTTAACCACAATGGACTTTTAAAAAAATATATAATGCTATTAACAAAATATATGTGTTGTCTTCTCAGTGCTGAAACATCCTCTGGAGAACTCTGAGAGGTTGTTGTTTTTAAATGTTTGTAGGAGGTAGTTCCAACCTGTAGAACATGGCTTTTAGAAGGGAGAAAGCTATGAGTGGGGACGGGGTGGGTGGACACTGCGCAGGGTCTGGCTTCCTGCCCTGATGGAGGGGCTGGTGGGAATCTCGTATCTTCAGGCTGCTGTCTTCGAAGTAAGCAGAGGTGAAATCAAAAGAGACCTGATACCAAAGGCTCTATGAAATGAAACCTCCTCGTTTGAGAGGACCTGTTACACATCAGCCCTACTGCAGACATTGCCATGAGCCGTACCTCCGCCTGGTCAGCTTTGCTGAGTGGGGCACACAGTACACCTGTGTTTGTGGTGATCTTGAAGTCAAGCTGATTTTTGCTGAGCAATTCTGTTTGCCATGAACTTCACCTTTATCAGCAGGCTCAATGTTGTATTAATCTCCTGGATGATGTCATTATTGATTTTGATCTGTCACATTTATCTGCTCTATCAAGCTATGAAAACTTGACTTTCTGAGCTCCTTTTGCTGTCTTAGAGTTCTGGGGCACCCACAGTTGCCTGCTTCTTTGCTGTGTCTTGCATCCATGGGGTTAGAATGTTAAAGCTTAGCTGCCAAGGGAGTCACATGGTGGCTTTGCTATGACAGAGGCAAGGCTTTTCTTTGCAATCTCAGAGCATATGTCCCCTCTGGTTTTGTTTGTGAAGGATGCAGCAGTCTGCCTTTTAGCTTCTCTCTTTTATTAAGAGTTGTGGAAATACAAAACCATTTATCTACCAAGGAAAATCAATCCCTGCAAATCACTCTCTTCTTCAGGGTTGGGATGGCATCAGGGGCAGTGGGGACTGTGGCACACTGGGGACCTGGGCCATACTGAGAGGCAGCCACTACTCAGCTCCCACCTGTCCTCTGTGTGAACAGGTGCCATGCAGCCATGTCTCCTAGTAATTTCAAGAGAAAGTAGGGATGGGGATTGGAATATCCCAACTTTAGAAGCTTTCCCCTGAATTCTTGTAGTGTCAGCTGAAGTTTCCCTGTTTAGCTTTCTGGCCTTGGACTCTCTCCAGTCCTGTGTTGGCTGCTGTGTGATGGACACTTTCACTGAGTGAGTTTTGCTCTCGGGACCAGCATTTCACAGCGCTTGACTGACTGCCTCCCGCCATGCTGTTACTCTTGCGCTTCATGTTTTCTTTCAGGTCGTGTCCAACAGTACTCCTTGTAAAGTTATTTTCAAGTTTTTCAATATTGTTAGGCAGGGCCTTTTTTTTAGTTTGAGATCTTCTCAAAACTTTTCCTTCCTATGTAGTAAGCATCTACCCAGGACTACTACCACTGACTTGCTCCTGAAGCAGTGGAATAGCATTGCTCTGTGTGTTCACTGAAGGAGAGACAGTGGTGTGCTTGGTATGTGCTGGACCACCTGTGAGGTGCCTGGGACACACAGCTGAATAAACCACTCTCCCAAACTGGGTCCCATTCAGCTGTCTCTTTTTGCAAATACTCCTACTTGAGCATCACGTCTCTTGTTCTCATTATCTATACTGATCATGACCCACCATGTCCTAACACCTCTTAATCCCTCCTGTACCCTGATGCTCCATCCTTTTCTGTCTGGCCGTGTCTCCATTGATTGTCAAGCCCACTGTGGGTGAGCAGAATTCTCCCTGACCTCCCAGTGGCACCTTCACAGACCCTTTGTCCCCTGTCAGTCCCTTTTACTTCCAACCATCATCCCTTCCCCCTACACAGGAGAATCATAGAGAATATCTTGTTATTTTCTACCCATGAGAACTTGAACATGACATGATTTAAAAGTGGGATTGGCAAAAATTTCCATAAAGGATAAATTAGTAAATGCTTTAGGTTTTGCAAGCCATATGATCTCTGCTGCAGCTGCTCACCCCTGCAGTTGTTGCGTGAAAGAGCATGACCACATCCCCTACGTGACCCACAGAACAGGTGGCTCCTGGTGGTCGTTGCCCACCTGCCTTAGAACACCCTCCCACCCTCTGCTTCTCAGCTTTCTGCTCTCTGCTCATATCACCTCCACCACAGAATAATTCTTGTTTCTATTACTGTGGCTCTCCCTCTACTGCTGCCTATTGTAGCCCTGATGGCCTGCCTGATGAGGTGACAGAACCAGATGTCATTCTTCTTTACATCCCTGCATGCAGTAATGTTGACTGAGTGAAAGTGTAAAGAACCATTTGCTCTCTGTCACAGAAACTTCTAGGCTTTGGCATTTAATGCACTCCCCATTTCTAGTGGAACTCACTGAGATAAGCAATAGAAGTTGACGGACAACAGACTAAATTCTTGTTATATTTATGCTTCTCAAATAGGGAGTTGATAGGGAAAAATAGGATGTTACAGAATCAGTCGACTTAAAGTAGGTATGAGGAAAAGGCCTTTTTTTAAGACAATAAAATATGAGAGAAAAGAACAAAGCTCTTTTCCATGACTTTTGTCCATGAGAGGTTGGGTGAAGAACATTGAAAATCCCAATCAAGTGCTGGGTCTGTGGCTCAGTGGTAAAGCGCTTGCCTAGCATGTGTGAGGCCCTGGATTTGATTCTCAGCACCACATACAAATAAATAAAATAAAGGTCCATTAAAACTAAAAAAAATATTTTTTAAAAAAATCCCCAATTGAAATATTATTTGCTTTACAAATTAAGTATATAATTATTTTAGATGACACTATTTTTGGTAAACCTAAAAATTTCATAAAAGCAAGTGAAGAACAGAAGGGAATATAGTACCGGGTCTACTTTAAAAATCATTGTACAGCAGTCTCCCCTTACCTGTGAGGTATATGTTCTAAGACACCCCCGCCTCTACCCAGTAGATGCCTGAAGCTGAGGATAATATTATATATGTAATGTTTTTCTCTGTTCCTATACACCCATGGTAAAATTTTACTTACAAATTAAGCACAGGAAGAGATTAACAATAACTAATGGGTCAATGGATCTGAGTGTAGATCTTAGCAACCTCAGGAAATTATTTTTTTCCTTCCCTTATTATATCAGGAACTTTCACATTTTCACTGAAAGGAAGCACTTTACAGCTTCTCCTTGGCATATGCTAATTACCAGTACCACTTCTTTTGCACTTTGGGACCATTATTAAACAAAATACAGGTCACTTGAAAGAAACCCTGCTACTCTGTGACAATGGATCTGATGACCTAGATGGTGGCTAAGTGACTAGTGGATACACTGGACAAAGGGAAGATTTACATACTGAGTGGGATGGAGCAGGAAGGTCTCAGATCATCATATTGCTCAGAATGGTGCACAATTTAAAAATCATGAATTATTTATCACTAGAATTTGCCATTTCACATTTTCAGTCTGTGGTTGACCATGGGCCATTGAAACTTTGGGCAGTAAAGCTGTGAGTTAGTGGGACTACTTTCCAGGACTTAGTAGTTTTTAAATACACAAGAAATAAGCACTTAGATTTTGGGGTAAAATACACTCCCATAATGCAAGAACAGAAACTGTTTTTGGGTTTTTTTTTTCTTTTTCTTTTTTCTTTTCTCTCACTCAATAATCTACACAGATTTTTGTGACCCCTGGTCACCAGGAGGTATGTGGAGACATCTCTGTGTGGCCAGCCAGTCAGCTCTTTAGCAGACATCAGCTGGTGTCCTCTAGTTCAGTTCATTTCCCCTGGAGATAGAACCAGACCCTACAGGTTGAAAGTTTAACTTCGCAAGGCTGCTCCCTCCCCACCCACAATTCAGATGTCAATCACAAGACCCTGACTGCCTTACATCTGACTGGCTCTACATTGAGTTCCCAGAGTCCGCTTCTCTGTTTCATCCAATTTGCCAGAGAGACTCAGAGAGCTTAGGAAAAGACATTTACCAGTTTACTATGAGGGATATTACAAAGGCTAGAGATGAAGAGGCACACGGAATGGGGAAGGGGCATGGAGCTTCTGTGCTCTAACCAGATGTTCCATCCTTTAGGAACCTCCTCCTGCTCTCTGACCTGCAAGCTCTCTGAACCCTAGATTTTTACAAAACTTTCATTACTTAGGCATGATTGATTACAGCATGGGTGATCAACTTAACCTCCACAGACTCTTGGCAGGAGAGTGAATTGGTGCACACTCGTCAGCAGGCAGGCAGTTTGACTAATTGCTTACCAACATGCAACATGTACAATATACACATGGTGGTGCATAAAATTTGCATCCCTTTTATCCCTTTTAGGAGTCAAAATCCCCTCCTAGAAATATTTCCAAGGTATGTATTAGCAAAAGTACAGAAGGTATTATTTGAATGACAGTGGGCATGGTACATCTCTATGGTGAACTATTAAGCAGTTTTAAAAGAACTGGTTTTGTGGGAAAAAAAAACAAGGAGAGAAATGAATTACAGTAGATGGTGTAGAGAGAGAAGATGGGAGGGGAGGGGACGGGGGATAGTAGAGGATAGGAAAGGTAGCAGAATATGGCATTATGTAAAAATGTGGATGTGTAACCGATGTGATTCTGCAATCTGTATTTGGGGTAAAAATGGGAGTTCATAACCCACTTGAATCTAATGTATGAAATATGATATGCCAAGAGCTTTGTAATGTTTTGAACAACCAATTAAAAAAAAAGAGACATGTGACTATACTAAAAAAAAAAAGGACTGGTTTTTTAGATGTTATTATAGCATAATCTTCAAAACATAAAGATGAAGAAAGTAAGGAATAGACTATCTGTAAGTTTCAATTTCTCTTGTATAAATTGTATTGCACTTAATACATACAAAAATTACAGAAGAATTTGTGAGAAGCTATATCTACAGTTATTTCTAGGTAAAAGGTTAGGAGAACATTTGGGAACTTTTTAATCTAAATGTATACCTAGTTGTATGTTCTCAAACATAGTCCTATGCTGTTTTATAATAATAATAATAATAATAATAATAATAATAATAATAATAATAATAAAAACTTGTTCCAAATAAGGACTGTCAAGCTTCTCTGAGATATTTTGCAGATAGAGAACAGCAAGATAAAAATTTTGAGTCCTTCTCTTTCAGTAAGAAAAAAAATTCAGTAGGTTTAGTAGCAACCTAGCTTCTTATTCTGGGAATCACTAATATAGCTGTAATGAATGCAATCTAGACCTTTATATATTTCCAACAAGTTTGAATACCTAAAGCTTGGAAGGCACATTAGGTGGAAGAAAAAGGCTTTTCCTACCTTCAGAGAGCCAACCATTAGCAGATAAGCAGTCATGTCTCAGTTAATGATGCTTTCTAGTTTTTGCCATATGTCTGGGCTCAGAAGGTAGCTTGGGAACTCGGGGCCATTATTGCTAACAACAGCATGAAATTAGGCCATTTCCTACCTCATTTCCCTTTCTCAAGTTAGTTTTTTTTAAAATATTTATTTTTTAGTTGTAGTTGGAAACAATACCTTTATTTTGTTTTTATATGGTGCTGAGGATCGAACCCAGGGCCTCGCACTTGCTAGGCAAGCGCTCTACCACTGAGCCACAACGCCAGCTCTCTCAAGTTAGTTTTGATGCACATGTTTTAATGCACAAGTTCAGAACTTACTTGAAAAGTTTGGTTATCAAGAGGTGATGGCATGTTGTAGCTTCATTTCTGGACTAGAAAATTGAGGTTTTTAATGAGGAGAAAGTGAGCAAAGAATCTCTTCTAGTGTCTCTCTCTGTGGCAAAGAGCAGTACTAAGGAGAACAGATGTCAAGGATAAAACACCTGGGTTCAATCCCAGCCTTCCTTTACTCACTGTGGGATTTTCTGCAAGCCCTTCAACCTCCTTGTATAAAATGTGAAATGAGTGTATCTCCTAGGGTAGTTGTGGGGATTAAATGTGAGAACACACATCAAGTGCTTAGTGATGGTGCCTAGTAAGTGCTCAATAAATGTTCACCGAAACTGGTATCCCTTTGACCTGCTTCATCAATTCCTATTGATTTTGATTTCAAAAAAGGCACTCTGGTTGTCGTCAGAATGCCTTCAGGCTGAATCAAAATGGTGTGCCTGTCACAGTGGTTTCTTTGCCAAATGCTGCAGAAGAGTGCTCTTTGGTTGAAAAATACAGTTTTATTCCAGTGTTTCTAAATGTATTGATGAAGTAAAAAGAGCAAACAAAACCAGGCCTCAGTGGAAGAGACCTAGGGACCCCTCTCCTCCTGGGGGTGGTCTGTTTGCTTCTCTGTTTCCTCCACTAAAAGTGCAGGCTGCTCAGAGGCAAGAGTGTCGAGCACAGAACCCTGTGGTCGATAAGTACTTCTTGAGTTGAACACATCCTATTGCTGTTGCTTTTTAAAACCCTCTTTGCCTCCTAAAGCTTTCTAGATTGCTTTGAAAGCCAGGTAGGAGGGAGCTCAGAGCTGGTGGTGTGAAGCAAGAACATCAGGTATTAGTGAACACATACTTTCCTCACCACGTGCCAGGTGCTCATCCACCTGTGGAATGGGTTTAATTTATTTAATCCTCAAGGTGGCTGTTTTGTTACCTTTTTTACCCCTATGACTAAAAGACCTGACCAGCATAATTTTACAGGACAAAAAGTTTATTTGTGGGCTCACAGTTTCAGAGATCTCAATCCACAGACAGATGGCTCCATTCCTCAGGGCTCAAGGTGAGGCTGAACATCATGGCTGAAGAGTGTGGCAAAGGGAAGCAGCTCACATGATCAGAATGCGGGGTGGGGGTTGGGGGGAAACTCCACTTGCCAAATACAAAATATAGACCCCAAAGGCAAGCCCAATGCCCACCTCTCCCAGCTACACCCTACAGGCCTTCAGTTACCACTCAGTTAATCCCATCAGGAGACTAATTCACTGTGTTAAGACTGTCCTAACCCAACCATTTCTCCTCTAAACCTTTTGCATTGTCTTATACATGAGCTTTTGGGAGATGCCTCACATCCAAACCATAATATTCCACCCCTGGTCTCCAAAAGCACATGACTATCTCACAATGCAAAATATATTTTGTTCATTTCCAAGAGTCCCCATTAATCTCAACAGTTCCAAGATTGCCTAAAAGATCAAGTCCAAAGTCTTCTCTGAGGCTCAGGAAATCTTGCATTGTGAGATCTTGTCAAATCAAAAGTAATTTATAAGTATCCAATATTAAAGGTATTGAGTAAATATTTCCATTTAGAAAAATAGGGGCAAGAAATAAGGGATAGGACCAAAGCACGACTGAAGTCCAGCTGGGCAAGCAAGTTCTGTAGTTCTGTGTCCAGTATCTGAAGCACATGGCATTGTGATGTCCTCTCCAAAAGGCTTAGGTAGCTCTACCCCTGTGGATCACATCCCAAGTGGCCTCTCTGCTGGCTTGCCTCTGCTTGATTCCTGCAGCCTTCCTCATCATTTCTTAATCTTGGGGGTCTCCACTGCAGCTTCATCTTCTTCACATCTCCATGCATCGTCCTCTCAGGGCTACCTGTGGGGACTCTAACCCTGCTGCACTTTGCTTGGGCTCCAAGGCCTTCCCTTGAAAAATCTTGGTGGAAGCCTCCATAACCCCTTAACTCCAGCATCCTGCATTCCCGCAGAGCCAACACCACGTGGATGACACCAAGGTCTGCTACCATCTCGAGCTTTAACCAAGCCTCCAGGGACCCTTGCTGCAGCAGCCCCTGAGTGTCTGGGTGGCTGAGCATGTTGAACAAACTTCCTAGGCCCCCTTGTACAAGAAGATGCCCCACTGGTCTCTTCTCTGGAGAAAATTTTACTTTCACTTCCTTGAGTCTGAGATGGATATGCTCTCTCCAATTCCTGAGATGCCTTCAAGCCATCTTTCTTATTGTCTCTGGGCAAAGTCTTCAGGATTTCTTAATGACAAAGACATGGCAGTGATGTCTTTGACAACTGCAAATTCCTTAGCCCTAGTTTTACTCTCATCTTTTGGGGTCAAATTTTTCAAATCTTTCTGCTCTGCTGTCTCCTCCTGATTATCACAATAAATTTGGATAAAAGCTGCCAGCAATATCCATGCCACTGCCTGAATTCTATGCTGCCTAGAAATTTCTTCTGCAAGATAAAGTAGTTCACCACTTTGTAAATTAGCCTCACAGAAAGTCTCAGGACATGGGCAAAAGACAGACAACTTTTCAGGCAGAACATAAACGAATGGCCTCTAGGCCAAATACCAGTAGTGTCCTTTCCTCTAAACCCTCTTGAGCTCTGTTTTCACTGTCCAGTCTTATTGGCATTCTGGTCTTCTGAGATCCCATCAGAATCGGCCATGAATCTTTGCTAACAACAATCTAAAGCATTTCCAGCTTGCACTGCTAAGCATTTCAAAATTCCTCCTACCAATTCCATAAAGCTCTGAAAGCTTCTGTACCACATGGTTAGGTTAGTCACAGCAATAATCCCACTTCTCAGTATCAATTTCTGTTTTAGTCAGCTTTTTTTGCTGCTCTGACTAAAAGACCCAACCAGCACAATTGTAGGGGAGAAAAGGTTTATTTGGGGGCTTATGGTTTCAGAGATTTCAATCCATAGACAGCCTGCTCCATTCCTTGGGGCCCAAGGTGAGGCTGAACATCATGGCTTAAGGATGTGGCAGAGGGAAGCAGCTCACACGATGATCAGAAAGCAGAGAGAGACTGCACTCACCAGATACAAAATGTATACCCTGAAGCCACGCCCCCAATGCCCACTTCCTCCAGCCACACCCCACCAGCCTTTAGTTATCCCTCAGTTAATCCCATAAGGAGATTAATTCACTGATTGAGTTAATACTCTCATAACCCAATTATTTCTCCTCAAAAACTTTTGCATTTTCTTACACTTCAGCTTTTGAGGGACACCTTACATCCAAACCATAACAGTGGTCCTCTGGGGTAAATCCTATAACTGGATGCATTTGGCCAGTGAGGACACATGGAGATATCAAGAATTTGGATGACTTGTGGAAGTACCCATACTAGTGGGTAGGGTTCATGGCAGCCTGAACCCTACTGACCTATGTTCTGACCCCCAGCTAGACTGCCTTTCACATGGAACAGTCACAGATAAACCTCCCAGAGTGATCAGATCCTCCTTACCCATGTCTTCCCCGTCCTATGACCCCTTTTTTTCCATGGAAGGTGGATTTGGAAAGATAATAAACTCAACTTCTGGTAAGATATCATTATGAAAGCTGAGCTCCATGGATCAGAGAGAGTCTACCTGGGAAGGAAGCTCCCATGAAAAGACTGTCTGAAAGTAGGATTTACTGATTCATCCTAAGCACGGCCCTCCTTCCACCGGACTGGATAAGACAGGAATCAGAATTTGCTTTGTCAAAGAAAGATGTTTCTCCCCATGGGTGATATCCTGGGGTAAATTTTCACACATACTCCTAGCCTTATTATACCCACTGATTCTTGCCTTTCCCAGGGAGGAGGACTTTGTTGATAAGACATGTGGGCAGAAGAACCTGGCACACTCTGCTTAGTGATACCCTATTTTCTCTGTCAGTAGAGAGCAGGGCCTTTGTGGCCATCTGCCATGCTATGAACTTAGGCCTCAGCCAGGCCCTCTAGAGGCCCTGCCTGG
The DNA here is from genome assembly GCF_001458135.2 of Marmota marmota marmota. Taxonomy (NCBI): domain Eukaryota; kingdom Metazoa; phylum Chordata; class Mammalia; order Rodentia; family Sciuridae; genus Marmota; species Marmota marmota. Next base: position 257,948 of record NW_026000048.1, read on the forward strand.
TTCTCGAGTGTCTACAGCAGGTGTGACATCAACCTCAGTCCACCCATTTGTCAGGCCAACTTTTAGCAGTACTGAGAGTATAAAAGGTGGCACGTGCTGATTCTTTGTGCCTCATTCCTCAGTTTTCCAAAATTTGTCTGAGAAGACAGGGGTACCTATTGAGTCTCCTAGAAACTTTAATAGTATCTTATGTGTGTGGGGTAAAGATTTGTTGCCAAGATGTAAGGTATCTATTCACCTTACTAATCTCTAGGGTATATAAAGAACTCAGAAAGCTAAGCACCAAAAAATAACCCAATCAACAAATGGGTCAAGTACCTGAACAGACACTTCTCAGAAGAGGGTATACAATCAATCAACAAATATATGAAAAAACGTTCATCATCGCTAGCAATTAGAAGAAATGCAAATCAAAACTACTCTAAGATTTCATCTCACTCCAGTCAGAATGGCAGCTATTAGGAAGACAAACAACAATAAGTGTGGTGAGGATGTGAGGAAAAAGGCACACTCATACACTGCTGGTGGGACTGCAAAATGGTGCAGGCCATATGGAAAGCAGTATGGAGATTTCTTGGAAAATTGGGAATGGAACCACCATTTGACCCAGCTATCCCTCTCCTTGGTCTATACCCAAAGGACTTAAAAACAGCATACTACAGGGACACAGCCACATCAATGTTTATAGCAGCACAATTCACAATAGCTAAACTGTGGAGCCAACCTAGATGCCCTTCAATAGATGAATGGCTAAAAAAATGTGGCATATATACATAATGGAATATTACTCAGCAATAAAAGAGAATAAAATCATGGCTTTTGTGGGTAAATGGATGGAGTTAGAGAAGATAATGCTAAATGAAGTCAGCCAATTCCAAAAAAACAAATGCTGAATGTTTTCTTTGATATAAGGAGGCCGAATCATAGTGGGTAGGGAGCTGGAGAATGGGAGGAATAGACAAACTACAGATAGGGCAGAGAGGTTGGAGGGGAAGGGAGAGGGCATGGGGTTAGAAATGATGGTGGAATGTGATGATCATTATTATCCAAAGTCAGGTATGAAGACACAAATGGTTGTGATATACTATGTATACAACTAGAGATATGAAAAATTGTGCTCTATATGTTTGATAAGAATTGTAATGCATTCTGTTGTAATATATAAATAGAAAAGAATTATAGTGCATTCCACTGTCATATATAAATTTAAAATTTTTTAACTAATTAATTAAATAAATATTAGGCAGAACTAACATCATCAAAATGGTGATATTACCAAAAGTTCTCTATAGGTTTAATGCAATGCCAATCAAAATCCCAACGGCATTTCTTGTAGAAATAGAGAAAGCAATCATGAAATTCATATGGAAAAATAAAAGACCCAGAATAGCAAAAACAATGCTANAGAGAAGGGAAATTGCATGGAAATGGAAGGAGACCCTCAGGGTTATACAAAATTACATACAAGAGGAAGTGAGGGGAAAGGGAAAAAATAATACAAGGGGGAGAAATGAATGACAGTAGAGGGGGTAGAGAGAGAAGAGGGGAGGGGAGGGGAGGGGATGGGGGATAGTAGAGGATAGGAAAGGCAGCAGAATACAACAGACACTAGTATGGCAATATGTAAATCAATGGATGTGTAACTGATGTGATTCTGCAATCTGTATACGGGGTAAAATTGGGAGTTCATAACCCACTTGAATCAAAGTGTGAAATATGATATATCAAGAACTATGTAATGTTTTGAACAACCAACAATAAAAATTTTAAAAAATAATAATAATAATAATAATAATTAAATAAATAAATAAAATAAACTTTAATATTATACTATTTAAGAAATAATAGTACCAATAACTCAATCTTGCAAGCCTCTCAGATTACAGGTGAAGAAATTGAGATTCAAAAATATTAAAAACTTTGTTCAGTTCAACAGTAGCCAAAGGAAAGGTAGAGCTTAAGTTAGCACTTTTCCAGTAAGAGAAGGATTTGCAAGAAAAATTCATATAGAAACAAAAGACTCCAGGGAATTGTGTCTTTTAACATAAGTAAATATTAGAAATATACAGTTGGCAGAATATGCGTTGGCTGTCTGTTATATCTTTCATGTACATGCATAGAAGCTAACCAATACCATTTCTCAGTCAGGTCTACAGGATCTGTCTGGAAGATCAGTAGACTATCTGGACAACTCTGTGTTTCTCTGCTAATCTAGACACAGCAGGCCAGCCATCACTTGGCAAGTTGCCACCTTGTATCCAAACCCTATCAGATGGAGTTGTAAAAAATTTTTTTTCTCTATCTTGTACCAAAAATATCACAGCTAAATTAATCTGTGGGAAGTTGCTCTTATCTCATATTATAAGACAGACATTTATTCATAGTTAAAGTTTCTGGCAAACTTTGTTGACAAATAACTTTGAAACATTACTGGATTGACTGCCAAGCACACAGTAGGGACTTCATATATGGCAGACATGCGCAGATATTCACATAAATGACATCTGAACAATTTACCCAACATTTTATTGTCAAGATTCCTACTCCATCTCATTCTCCCTCAATAGAACTTTTATCTTAGATAAAAAATGATATCTTCACTCTAGCGGCACCAGGTTTCTGTTACTGTTCTTGTTTTGAAGCAAACTTATATACTGCCTACCTGGCAGGTTGTTGTAGAGACTGAAGGAGGTAATAGCTATATAATAAGTGGTCTAGTGTTGTGTGTATGCATGTATTTATATAGTCTATATCTAATACACCCAATATATATGCTACATATAGGACTATATATAAAAAACAATTTATGGGTTCAGTGATTTCCCTGCAATGAGAACTCTTGTCTTATTTCCAGATTATACCAGGAATTAGTCTTAATCAGTTCCTCATTGTACTATTTCAAATTCTTCAATGTGGGTGACATGTTTTAAACATAACTTTGCTCAAATTTTATTTATACACTATAATTATACAGTCTGAAGAGGTTTTTTTTTAACAATTTTAACCTTTTGCATTTATAGCCCTGTTTTGATGAATCACTGATGTTTTCTGCTGGAGAGGGCTGCTACCCAGTCGCTTCCCCCACCTCACCACTGCCTCTGAAAATCTCATTCCTAACCATTCCTCTTATCTGTACATGCATACACAGACACCAAATGAGACCGCTTATGCCTGTAGTGAGGACAATTTAGAGTTAAGTGCACACCAAAATAACCAGGCATATCTAGAAAATGCAGTTGCCTTGAAGTCCCTAAGTATGTTCTCTTGACAAATATTAACCAAAATCATGTTTTGGGGAGGAAATTTAGAAGGAAATTTAATTGCAAGGAGTGTTCAAGGGGGTGACATTTGTGGAAGAGGGTTGGTGTGACATTTCAACACTATTAATTGTATAGTAACTCTTCACTTTATTCAGTGCTCTCCAGAGATTGTAAAATGATTGATTAATATATATTAACTGATTTTAGAACAAATAAATCAATAAGTACCTTATTTGGCAATTTCCCATAAAGAGTGGCGCTGGCAGGAGGTGACGGGGCAGCCCAACCTGAGAGCCCCCATGTCACCACTCTACAAGGCTGAGGATGAGATTCTGCTCCTGCCTTTTGTTTATTCGCTGCTGGGCTTGCACATGCGTGGTTTCCCCGGCACTTTACCTGGAAGAGGCAAAAGAAGATCACAGCATCTATTCTGAGGCCTTCCTTTCCTTATTTAGAAGTGACTGTCTTGAAAGGGTAATGAAAGTTCGAGGAATTTATAGATACTCATTTCTTGTGCCTTTTTTCCTGCCAGCAAGGAAGAAAGGAAAGAGGTAAATGGAAGTTTAAAGCCAGGATAGAGGAAAGGTGATGAGACCTGTCAAGGAAGGAAGCCATTGCCAACACTTCACGGCCATCAGGAGGAGAAAATGATGATGGCTTAAAGCAGCTGAGGTAGTACAGGCAGCAACCATTCCAAGCTGGTTTGGCTGAGGGGCCCAGCAGGATCACCCCAGGGGAAAGTTCTACCCTGTCCAAGGATACAAGCCAGGGCCACCTGGGCAGCAAACCCTCAGTAAGAGTTATTATTATTTCATAGTGACTGAAGTTGATGGCTGCAAGGCTGGTACGAGTAGACCCACACACACCAACTGAATATCAGACCTAAGACTATACAGGAGGCCAGGCGCAGGTCCCATGTTGGGAACTAGCAATTGGATATGGACTTTGAGCACTATTTATTGCGAGACTTGTAAATCTGCTTTTTCTAACCTTTTACTAATTGAATGCAAGTTCATATCAAGGCTTGGTAGAATTAAAAAAAAAAGTCTTGCAAGTACCATTTTTTTAAATGTGAATAATAAAAATTCAATTTGTAAAGATGCCAATGATTTAGAGATTCTAAAATACTTAGCATGTTTAATATGATTGCTAGTAACATACATTCTTGGCTTTTATAGTTTTTTTTTTAATTTTTAAGATGAATTAGTAATTACAGAAACAAATTGCAAGAAATAGTTTATTCTATAAGAAAAAGTGTGATTTAAAATGAAATTCAATTTCTAAACTAACAAATCCTACAGCCTTCTCGTGTATAATCTAGATGTCTAAAGGGCATAGAAGACCATGACTCTAGTTTATCAATAAATAAAATAGCTAAACAAACCATAAGTAAAGATATTCTAGGAGCTTATGAGAAAAATGTTCCTTGGAATGACTGATGAATTATTGATTGATGCTGTGAAGGAATTCATCTTAATATCATGAAGGTAGGTGCCTGGCAAAGCCTCATGGGTTGTTGTGTGCCAGCTAATTTCTAAGAGTTTCATATGAAAGCTCCTTTTCCCTTTTTACCTTCTAGGGAGCAGATAGTTAATGAAACTTTAATGGATGTGTTCAGGGTATGGGCTCTTACCCTATGCTCCCCGTTTACCTCTGACAAATTCCACCTACTCTTTGTCCCTGCCGTCTTGTGCTGCATCTGCTCTATTTGTCCTGCTCCCCTCTCTGAGGCCCTGCTCCCTAGTAAGCACAGAAATACTCGTACTTGGGAACTTCTGATTTTAGAACTTCCAGAGCTGAGCAACAGGGAGGACTCACTGTTTGAACGGAGCATCTATCACCCCGTAAGGCAGAGGGCATGGGAGGACAACAAGGAACAAAGTGCAGGCTCTCCAACTTGCTGTGTTCCCTCAGATGATCTCATGACTTAGGAAGGAGCTGGCTTCAGGCTTTAGGAATTCAGTTGGTGGTATCTTGAGGAGGTGTAGATAAGGGACTTCTGTCATTCATACTAAGAATCCATTTCTAGCAGGGAATCAGGATTGGCCTTTCATAGGAGATAGTATCTGAAATTGGATTTAAAAAATAGATACTTGGGGCACAGCGAGGAGATATTCATGAATTGATTCATGCAATAAACACATATCCAGTCTGTAATGGCAGGCACAGAGAAGAATGTTGAGATGTGCAAGGATACACATAGTTTTAATGGCTTAGGGGATTGGAGTAAAATTTGATAGTCTTGACAGGTCTCTATGAAAGACTGCATTTTAGAAGAGAGATGTGACAATGCCTCACATTCCACGTGCTCTCCCTGCACTTTGCCGCCATGGCACCATCAGGAGGTAGAGCCTGGGTCTCCTTCCCTTGAGCCTGGGAGACCTTTGTGACTGCTGTGACTAGTGGGTAAAATGGAGGTAATTTCCAAAGCCAAATCAAGGAAATGTCACCTAGTTATGTTGAAATGTACCTCCTAGAAAGCCAGCTAACAAGCTGCCTTGAAGCCCCAAAGCACCCTGAGCAGAAGCCCAGAAGGAGAGGGACCTAGAACTGAATCCCTCAGCCCTGACTCAGCTACCAACTGGCAGCAAACAGCCAGCTACCAGCCCTGAGTGAGCCACCCTGAAAGTGGTTCCTGTTGCCCTTGGTCAAGCCACCCCAGCCCAGCCTGCACAGAGAGGTGCTGTCCCCTTGAGCCCCACCCCACTGCACACCTGTGAGCCAACTGAGGGATCACCACCCATTTTGGTTTGTTTTGTACCTGAGATTGAGCCCAGGGACACTTAAACACTGAGCCACATCCCCAGCCCTTTTTGGTTTTTAAAACAGGGTCTCAATAAGTTTCTTAGGGCCTCACTAGTATGTCCTCCAACATCAACAAAGGATCTTGAATGGGGACAACGGGATATAGAGGAAAACACAGACATTTTCAGGTAAAGCTGGGGCCAGGTAGGGACGTTGCACCCTGATGGAGGAACAGTGACCCAGAGCTAGCTCTGCAAGTTTATTATATGGGGTCTCATAATCAGGCAGTTAAAACTATAGGAGCATTGTAAATTGTTCAAGCCTTGTGAGTTATAAAAAGGATTCTTTGTGCACTAAAAGTTACAGAGGTAGAAACATTCTTGCAGCTATCCTACAGTGCTAGGAATGACCCACATTTATTCTGCTGTACCCACGAAGCCCATTGTCCTGGAACGTCTGATAACTGTCAGCATCAGAGCAGAGCGTCAAGACTGTTAGCCTCAGCTTCTGAAAAGGAATGTTTCCCAGGCCTGGCTTTTGCCAACACCACAGGATCAGGCGATGACCACTCTAATAACCACATTATAGTACAGTTAAAATAACTAAATCAAGCCAGGCATTACACATGCCTGTAATCCCAGCAGCTTGGGAGGCTGAGGCAGGAGGATCATGAGTTCAAAGCTAGCCTCAGCAATTCAGTGAGACCCTGTCTCTAAATAAAATACGAAAAAAGGGTGGGGATGAGGCTCAGTGGGTATGTGTCCCTGGGTTCAATCCCTGGTACAAAATAAATAAGTAAATTGACTAGCCCAAATTAAAGCTGTGTATATACATGAGTATACCACAGTGAATTTTACCTTTATGTTTATCGATAAAACACCAATTCAAAAAGCAATAAAGAGAAGGAAGATGAGTAGAGGAAGGGAGACTGTAAAAAGGAAGTACAAGGGGCTGAAATAGAGCATACTGCATTCCATAAATGAATGATTATGTCAAAATGAGCCCCAATAGTAGATATCATTATCATACATTCATAAAAACATTGTCAAAATACATAAATCATTTTAGTTTCACTACTAATAGTTATCAGCATATAGAATAACCATTTATAGTCTATAGTCTGTATTTATATATGATTTATACAACATAATTATTTCCTGTTATATCACATTAATTATGAACTTTAATACTTTATACTCTAATAGAATTGATGATAAATTAAGTAATATTTTAATAAAACATTCACTTTTCATCAGCTCACTATTTTTGAAAACTCTTGATGTCTCTTGGCCTCGGGTCCTTCAGTTTTAGAATTGGGATCATAGTGGCACCTCCCTCTTAGTGGTGTGTGAAAGGAGGGATGTCACATTGAAGGGCACGTGAGACCTAGCGAGTCCCCAGTGACTGTTACGTCGATGTGGCTCTCGATGACGACGAGGAGGGCGGTGACAACAAAGAGAGCACCTTTTATAGGCTGTGTGCTCGCTGAATTATATTTTCAATGACATGTTTATGGCCCTGTTTATGTTAATAGGTTAAAACTCATGGAATTCAGGGAATCGAACTCATTTATTTTTGCTTGTCCTGCACAGCTCTGTTTGGTGGATGGTTGAAAACAGGCATGAGTGTGAAAAAGATAAATCCTATTTTGGACTTGCAGGGCTTGGAATGTGAGGGGGACATCCTGTCTATGACTTATAAAGAAGTTCCTGAAAACATGAGCTCTGTGCCTGTGAGAGTGACTTGAATGATAATTGGAGACACAACTAGAGAAAATCTCTGTAGTATTCCACTGTGAGGAGCTCAAGGCAGAGTGCAGCCATTATTTCAATCAAAATGCTGTGGCCCCTGAGGCAGAAAGTATGAATTCCCCTGGAAAAGACAGAGGAAGAATTCACAGAGAAGGCGACACCCTGAGTGTCTCCTCTAAGTCCTACAGTCATTGTAAATGACTATTAGTGATGGTCACATTTGTTTTTCAAAGATTTAGAGCAGCTCTTCAAAGTCAGTATTTAGAGAAAAAAGAGAGACAAAGCTATTCTTTTTCCATTATAGAGTAATTATTAATTGAAATGGAAAGGTAATTATGAAGTTGGTAATTCTGCACAATGAAATAGGACCCAAATTGAATTCCTCAATATTTTCTGGAATTTGGGTGAATTACTATGAAAGTCAGAAGTTCTCATTCAAATGTGAACAATGTTTATACACCAAATATAAACGTAAAGGAATTCCTTGAGGTTTTTTTTTTTAAACTATATTATTAACGCTATTTTGGTCATACGTGATTTTTGCTTAAGTTGTTTGCAATTTAACATTCATAGTTGTCTTTCTTTTTCTAAGGCATAGGGTAAAACTGACAACAGCATTGGTCTCGTTCTCTTCAACTCACAGAAATCTGGCTTCTATACTTATTGCTCTTTTCCAAGCATGAACACCAATAATAGTTTCAATGTGCACCTTCTTATGCAATCATCCCTGGAGCTTATCAGGAAAGTGTTTTTTGACCTGTTGATTGTTCATCATGTAATCATTGATTAACTGAACCATGAATCAAATAGCAAAAGAGCTCTGTTCCACTCCCAACTGACTAGTTGTGTCGTGACATAGTGTAATGACACTCCTTCAATTCTTTCTTCTATTGAACTACTTGCATTTTAGGTATGTAGTCTAACTGCATATCATGAAATAGATAAAGGCTTGGAAAACATGAAATAAGAATCAACTTCCCAGGAATTGTAGAGGGATGACTAGAAGCAGCAGAAATTTATGTCAAAAGAAGCTATTCAAAATAAATACACACAACACAAGGGAAGAGTGTAGACCTCCAGCTCATGCTGTAGAAACGGTATCCACCCCATTCATGCTACTGACCATTGGAACCAGGCTTTGCAGTGATAAGGAATTTGTCACTTTGGCTCCAACCACAATATCTTGGGGTTCAAGCTAGCATTTTGCTTTCTTGATTTAATAAAACTGTCTAGTTAAAATGTTCAGGGGAACAGTGAATATATTTGATTAAAATTATTTGTGAAATGTTTTTTTTATTACCTTTCTTCTGGAGATACCTACAGCAAGAAAATTTTTACTTTTGAGTTATTACAGATCTTATTTTGGTCTTAAAATTATTTTAATAAGTTCCACCAATGGTAATATCCAAGAAAATGTGGTTTTCATTTATACAAAAGGGAAATTAATCTAGAATTTTCATTCATCAGCACCCATGCCTGTGACTCTGGAGAAATCTGTGTATATAATGCTCACAAGTGTTTCTCCCAAGGTGGAGCTGGAGTTGATTTCCATGTGATCGTTGTGTAGCCAAGAAACTCACAAGTTTCTAGGATCATGAGAAACCACAGCTATTAACACAGAAATGTTGATGCTGTAGGTTGCAGATAGGACAGTTTTAAGAACAGCATGCTGTTCTGAGTTTTATTTATCTGTACTATTATAATTAAGAATAGTATGAAGGGGGCTGGGGATAATGCTCAAGTAGTAGCGTGCTTGCCTGGCATGCGTGAGGCACTGGGTTCGATCCTCAGCACCACATAAAAATAAAATAAAGATATTGTGTCCACCTAAAGCTAAGAAATAAGTATTTTTAAAAAAGAATACTATGAAGTATTTTTTATATGTTCTGGACTAAATTCAGTACATAAAGCTATTTCTATGTGCCTTTCTGAGCATTTATTTTGCTTAGGAATTGTATGTGCTGGATTTTCCTTGCTTAGTCAACAACTTAAAAGTTTTTAGGAGTAAAAGCTGTTTACCTTTATGTAACCATTCTGAGATGCCACAGAATAAGCTGTAGCTGCCCTTAAGATTGCCTCCCTCAAATCTTTCCTATTTCTGGATTATTAGTTTAAGCTGAACAAGATAACCTCATTTCCCCTACCAAATCTTGGTTTAGAAGAGAGCATGTGCAGAATCTCAGACCTGTGAGACAGCAGTGGAGTCAGCCAGGGACTCCGGCATAGTTTTCTTGTTTATTAGGATGAGAGGAAGACACTGTTCCTTTTTCTGTTGGATATGGAAACATGACTTCACAGAGAAGCTAACGGCCCAACTGAGAGAGAGGGTGACCCTGGGTCCTGGTGGCAGCCTTGAGGTGGGATGTGCCATAGCCCATGCTGATCACGAGGACATTCTATGATGCAAGATAATAAATGCTGGCTAGTCCGAGTCTGTTTCCCCACCTGCACCCTTTACTTGCATTCAAAACCCTCCTAACATCTGTAGAATAGATCATGAAACATTATGGGTGTGGTAGAACAGTTAACAAAACAAAATGAGACTACAGTAACAAATATAGAAAAGTATTAATGAGAGAAGCAACTCTCATAAGAAGTGGAATGAAATGCCCAACTACTGATGAGGAGTACAAGATGCCAAGATCTGAAAAGGTTTCACCAATGGACTGCAACATGGTCTGTGGCCCCCTCTAAAGCAAGGGACTGAGGAGAAATGGTATTCAACTGGCTTACCTGTGATTTTAGTTGAACATCTATGAAGACTAACTAGAACCTTCCATTACCACCAATAATATCTCTAAAAAATTGATTACACATAGACTCACGTCAATCATCTGTGGCCATGTGACTTTTGGTTACCATTTCCAGCTCTTGTAGTTGTCATCTTATAATTGTTTAAAATCAAGGCATTCAAAAGGCTAGATTTATCATTTGTTGTTGCAATTTCATTACTATGTCACTGAAAGCAAATGTTCATTTTCCTCTGGTGAGATTAAGTGTTTCAAAGGATTGACAAATGAAAGTGTCAAATCTGATTTCTATGGTAATTTTTCTCCTTAAAAAATAAAATTTCAAAAAGATTGGATATGTCTATTCCATTTTTGTCATTACTTTGTGAAATGATTCCAACTATGAGATATTTAAAAAGTAAATCAGGCTCAATTAGTTTGGGAGTGGGATAGAATTGTATTAGGAGAGAAGTTTGGAGATTTTTGTCTGACATATAACAAATTAAATCTTTATTTTGATTAAGTTTAATTCCAAAAGTACAGACTGATACTTACTTTCAGATTTTCTTCTTGATTGAAATGAAACATGTTTCATGGGATATTAAAAGGAAAAGTGCAAAAGTTAAAATCCTCAGCATTGCCCAATGAATAGATCCAGAAAGAAAAATGAGCTTTTTGTAAAGTAATTGAAGCTATAATGAAGGAGCACTGTGGATTTTATTGCGAAGTATATATTACAGTCACTTGTTTAAAAAGAGGAATACTATAGGAATATGAATAGGTTTGGACAAGTATGTGAGTGGGAGGAATACACCTGAGAGAGGAGAGAGGAGGTCTCATTCCACAAGAGTGTTGAGACTAAGACTTGGGCAACTGGATGGAAAGAACTCAATAGAAGAGGTGAAGGGTTGATTCCATGGGGTGAAGAGAGAGGAATGAAGAGAGAGTCGAGAGTTGAGAGAAAGGGTGTTTCAGATGGGCATGGTTTGGGGAAGACCCCTGTTGACTCTGGGACAGCTGTAATCAGTAGAAGAATTGGGTAGCCAGGCCAGGTCCAATTCTCTAGTTGTTGGAGGAATTCAGGGCTTGCAGTCAGGAGCCTGGACAGAGAGATATCAGCACCATCTAAATGCTGGTGAGAGCTCATGTATTTAAATTCCATGTAGACTGTTGCCTGAAGGAATATGTAGTTTATGAGGGGTTGTCTGCAAAGTACCTGGAAGTGAAGGCCCAGAAAGCAGCAGAGGCCTGGGCCTCGGGACTCTTGCTCTGAACCCCCTTCCTGGACTCCTAGGCTGACTCCACCACTGCCTGGCAAGAAGCTCAGGGTGTTGATTTTAGGAGCATTTGGCCCGATTATGGTCTCCAGAAGCTTCTAGTTAGTTTCCTTTCTCTACCTCCCCCACTCCTTCTGTGGTGGACATTCTTGTCCCAGTGCCATCTTTTCTTGAAGTCTTAGCCCTCTGAGATACTTAGCTTCAATTCCAAATACACATTATGTGTACATCTAAGACTTATCCTCTTTCCTTGAAAAACTATGAGAATCGACCTTATTGTATGAGCAGACAGGCAGATGTCCCCAGAGTAAGTGTGAGGCTTGGGTCAGCTTAACAGTTGGCTGCCAAGCCAAGCTTGAATTCAGGAGATGTGCTCTCAGACCCAGGACCCACTTCTCCAGTATTGTCAGGTCTTCGTGACAGGAGGAATTGACATTTGGGGTCATATTTTGACAACAAAATTCCAGATTTTGTTAGTAATTCCGATACTATTGTATTATCCAATGATATATTTTTAGATGTTTTTATGGATGCTATAGTACAAGATAGCAATGAGGACACACTATTCAACTTTTATCATTTCAACCTGATTTGTATTTTTTCCCTTGAATAAATTAGCTTGAATCTATTGAGATTTTTGTCTTTGTTTACCAAAATAACACCATTTATTTATTTATTCATTTATTCATTCATGCTATCATTTAACCTACTTTCTACAAAATTCCTAAACTTCCTAACAATTAGAGATTTTTCTATGAAATATGTATGTATATTTCTCAAATTTTTCAATAAATTGTTTTTCCAAGTCATTCTCCTATTATTTGAGGTAGTAATCAAGTAATCCAATCAGCCCGTTGGTCATTTAACAAATACTGATAACCATGGACAGACTTTATTCGAGGCACTGAGATTTAATTGTGAATAAACTTCCTGGTTTTTTTGTTTTTTTTTTTTAGAGCTTTTACATTTCTCTGGAGCAAGCAGGATATTTACTTTATTCAACTAAACTTTATTTTCTGAATGAAAATAATGATATTATTAGAAAATTGGCATTAAAGTACAGCTCACTTATGAGGAAACTTTTCTTTCTTTTTCTTTTTTTTTTTTTAAATAGACTTTATTTTCTAAAGCAGTTTTAGGTTCACAGACAAAATGAGTGACAAGTACAGAGAGTCCCCATATGGCGCCTGCCCCCATACACCCACAGCTTCTCCCACCATGTATCGCAGGGCTGCATTCCTTTTAATTGATTGAACCCACAGTAACACACCATTGCTACCCAGAATCCATAGTTTACATTAGGGTTTACTGTTAGTGTTGTCCTTTTCATGGATTTTGACAGATGTATCATGATATGTCTCCACCATCACAGTATCCTACGGAATAGTTTCATTGCCCTAAAAATCATCTGTGCTCTTCTTATTCATCTCTCCCTTTCTCTTCTTTGACTCCCAGCAACCAGTCACCTTCTTATTGTCTCCTTAGTTTTTCCAGAATGTCTTATAGCTAGAATCAGACAATGCAGAGCCTTTCCAGATGAGTTTTCTTCACCTGCTAATGTGCGTTTGAGTTTCCTACATATTTTTTCATGGCCTGATAGTTGATTTAAATTTAGAACTGAATAAGATTTCATTGTCTGGAAGGTACAGCATTTTATTTATCCATTCACCTACTGAGGAACATCCTGTTGTTTCCAAGTTTCGGCAGATATGAAATAAAACTGCTATAAGCATCTGTGTGCTGGTTGCATGTGGACATAAGTTTTCAACTGATTTGAGTAAATGCCAAGGAGTACAATGGCTGGATCATATGTCTAGACTATGTTTAGTTTTGCAAGAAACTGCTAAACTGTCTTCCAAAGTAGCTGAGCAGTTTACATTTCCATCAGCAATTCTGTGTTGCTGCAGGTCCTCACTAGCATTTGATGGGGTTAATCTGTTGGATTTGGGCCATTCTAATAGGTGTGTCACATTGGTGTTTTAATTTGCATTCCTTAATGTGACATGATTTTGAGTCTGTTTTCATGTGCTTACATGCAATTTGTATATGTCTTCCTCAGAGGGGAATCTGTTGATGTTTGAACCATGTTTAGTTAGATTATTTGTTTTCTTATTGTTGAATTTTAAAAGTTTTTTTTTATATATATCTTAGGTAACAGTCCTATAAGAGATATGTGTTCTGCAAATATTTTTCTCTAGCCTGTGGGTTGACTTCTCTTTTACTCATTAATATCTTTCACAAAGCAGAAGTATTTAATTTTCCAATTATTTTTCTTATGGATCATGCCTCTTTTGTTATATATAAATATCAATCATCATACCCAGGATCATCTAGCTTTTCTCCTAATATTTCAAGAGTTAAATAATTTTGCATTTTATAGTTTAACATCCATTGAGTTTGTTTGTATGAAGGGTGTAAGTTCTGCATCTAGATTTTTTTACATGTGGATTTATATACAATTTGTAGAAAAAAAAATGTTTTCTTCATTACATTTCCTTTACTTCTTTATCAAAGACCAGTTCACTGTGTATGTCTCTTTTTAGACTCCTTATTCTGTTCTTTCCACCTACCTATCTATTATTTCAAAAATACCAACACTGTGTTGATTACTGTACCTTTATAGTAAATTTTGAAATCAGGTAGTATTAGTTTTCCAATTTTGTTCTTCAATATTGATAGGCTTTCAAGGTCTTTTCCTTCTCCTTATGAATGAATCAAATGTGTTAATAGCATACAGTAATTTCCTGGGATTTTGATTGGGATTGCATTGAATCTCTAGTTCAAGTTGGGAGAAACTAATATCTTAAAAAACTAAGTCTTCTCATCCTTGAACAAGAACTATCTCTCCATTTATTTAGTTCTTCAATTTCTATCAATGGAATTTTGTAGTCTTCCTCATGCAATTTTTTTTTTTTTTTTTTTTTTTTTTTTTTGGTGGGGTGAGTACTGGAAATTGAACTCACGGGCACTTGACCACTGAGCCACATTTCTAGCCCTATTTTGTATTTTATTTAGAGACAGGGTCTCACTAAGTTGCTTAGCATCTCGTGGTTGCTGAAACTGGCTTTGAATTTGCGGTCCTCCTGCCTCAGCCTCCCAAGCTACTGGGATTACAGGCATACTGCGCCCAGCTCCTCATGCAGATCTTACACATATCTTGCTACTTTTATACCCAAGTCCTTCATTTTTTATGGTAATAACGAAAATGGTATTGTGTTTTAAATTTCAAATCCCATTTGTTCATTACTAGTACATAGGCAATTGATTCACTTTTGTCTTTACCTTATATCCACAGCCTTGCTAAAGATTCAAGAGATTTTGTATCAGTTATGTTGGAATGTCTATATAGAGAATCATACCATCTATGGACAGAGTTTACAGAGTTATTTCTTCTACTCAATGTGTATACCTTTTATTTCCTTTTCTTTTCTTACCATATTAGCTAGGACTTCCAATACAATGTTGGAAAAGATTGGTGATAGAGATCATTGCTTTGTCCCTGATCTTAGGGGCAAAACTTCTTATTTTTCATGGTCTCATGATTTTTTCCCAAAATTTACTTGGTTTGAATATTTTCAAGGTATTGAATTCAAGTGTGTTTTACATGCATCAGTTAACTGAAATCCTTCAATTCTGACCACAGGCTAGTGAAATTAATCAGGAAGAAATCTTACAGGCAGAGAGATACTTCACTATTTGGGATCATATCATAGCAGAAATAAAATTTCAAAATTTGAAGGTATAGTTTAGTCTAACACATAGACCGACACTTCATAGTAAATGAAAGTATACTGTCCTTACTATACCCATATGTCACCCACAAAACTGAAGATCAAATTGATCCATTGATGAGTTCAGAACTCAAAAGTATTTTACTTCATCAGCATAGGTATTTGTTACATGTGTATTTGTAGGAAGAGCAGAAATATTAATAAGCATAATGCTAAATAGTATGAATATTCACAGGTCATATTTTCTTATTTTTAATACTTAAAGTATGCCCTGTTTGCTTAGTGTGATGTGTGTGTGTGTTTCCCTAGAAACTAAATATTCAAATCTTAAATTTTTAAAAATTCTTAATAAAATAATGTATATAATTTGTCTTAAAATCCAGGAAGAATCTTAAATAAGTCAATTATCTTAATTAATTATTAAGTTAATTTAAAAAATTATATTAATCTAGCAGAAAATATGTCATGTTTTTGTAACTTCAATTGGGCATCAAGGATAATTTGCAGGTGCTCACAGGTTTTTCAAAACTCTGGGATAAGGAATGTGTTAGGGGAATACTTTATCTTAGCTTAAAGAATTTCACAATGTTTGTACTTCAAGAAGAGGGATGTCTGTTGAAACTTGTTTTTCTACCATAAACAAAGTGGGAATTATTTCTCCAGACTTAACTTATTTATTTTTCCAAAAGCAGTCTGCCTGGCCTCACATGCTTTCCAGACAAACAATTATGGTGAGAAATAAGAAGTGACAGTGGCTTTAACTCTTTGCATTGTATTTTTAGGCAGGCAGAAATTTGCATCTTAAATGAAAAAAAAATGCTATGCGATGGAATTGAATTGTGCTGAACTCTGTCATCATTTTGCCAAGATGGTACACAATGATTCTGATTTATTCCCTTCATGGTAAATAAAAGTATACTAATATTAATTGCCTGATAAATACCTAAAATTAACTGTATTTTATGTTTATTAAGTTAAAAAATCAGTGAATATACCTGAATTTCTTGGTAGCATGAGCCATGCAATTATGATGGCAGATTTTTGACCTGGCTTTTGAAGGAGGTGGAAGGACGTCTTACCCCTGGCCATCTTCCTTTTCATGGCTACGAAGATCTAGATAACTTGATGCTTTTTCTGTTTTTGTTCCAGATTGCCAGAAAGCTCAGAGATGGTTTTTGTGTTTATTTGCACCAACCATTTGTAGATTAGTTCTTCTAGAGTAGTATCTCTTTCTCATGATCAACTAAGATTGGAGAGAACTCACATTCAAACAGAAGAGCATTTCAGAATAGAGAACATCGTAAGCAACATGCAAACCTGTTAAATAAGGGGAAGCAGCTGCAGATGTAAAAATAAGATTTGCAGGTAGTTTCTGCAACTTTGAAAATACCCCCCAAAGCCCTGATCTTGAACTTATTTGTATAACAGACATTACTATTTCACAGGGCTGCTTTGAAAATTACAAAACTATTGCTCATAAAGGTACCTTGCACTTAAGATATCCTTAATATTACTGACATCTCATCGGACTTTGGTATTACTTGAGCTCTTATTCACATATTCAGATATTTTGGAACTCTATATTAAAGCACCTTGTTAAGCTCAGATGGTAGAATATCCAGAACCTCTGGATGCTTCAGTAGTCCTTACCTGGGAAATGAGGACAGCCAGTGTCCACTTCACAGGACTGAAGCACTATCTATCTTGGCACAAAATGAGGACTTAAAAAAAGTGTTAGGAGTTACATTATTAAATCACTGATTGCAGTATTTTAATAAATCTTTGATGGTTTAAAACTAGTTACTTTCCTCAATTCCTACATGTGATCATCTAGATAAAGAGAAGTTAAATAACATGTTCATGTTTGCAGTTAATAAGTAACGAAGTAAGAGCATTTTTCCTCACTTCAAACCTTAACTTTCTCTTTCACTCCCATCTATTCTCACTGTTGTAGTTTCTGTTTAGACCATAAGTGAACTAACAATGAATTTATCATTAGCATAATGTTCCATACAAAGCTGATCTAGAACCTATTGAAGCCAGTGGATTGTATCAGTTTTCCACTACCAGCTGATGTAAAGGGCAACAGTCAAGATTGTCTTTCAGGGGCTGGGGATGTGGCTCAAGCGGTAGCGCGCCCGCCTGGCATGCGTGCGGCCAGGGTTCAATCCTCAGCACCACATACAAAGATGTAGTGTCTGCCGAAAACTAAAAATAAATAAATAAATAAAAGATTGTCTTTCAGACTTTGGCAAAGGGGCCAGAGTTAAGGAAATTTTAACATCTGAAATCCTCCTCCTGCCCAGGAATAAGCTTTTTTGAAGGACCCCTTTTAGGAAGCACTATTTTGATTGTCTTTATCTTATATATTCTTCTTTAAAAGTAAGTATGGCAAACTGGGCATAAATAATCATTGCATTTGATGAGATAAATATGCTTAAAAACTTAACAATATTCTAATTTAATTGCTTTCCAAAGGACATGAGGAAAGATAAAAGGTAGTCAAATATTGTAGGCTACCTATAATTAGCAAAGGTAATTAGTCCATTAAATATTCTAAACTTAATATTCAGGGGAATAGTAAATACACGTGAAGATTTTACCCATTCATTAAAGACAATTGGGTGAACTTGGGTAAACCAGGTGCAAGCTTCAGTAACCCACAGCTGCCCCACCCCACATCCTGCTCAGCTGCAAGTGGCACTGGATGCTCAGTGCAAGTGGAGACTGGCCTTATGGCTTCAGGGATCCCAGGCTTTAAGGTCTCCTCTAAGAGTGTGTCCCACACAACAATCTTACTGGGAGCAGGAAGGCAAATGGAGCCAAAGGGCACAGACTTGTCAGCCCTGGTGGAGACGGTCACTTTTGTTATATGTTTGAAATTTTTCCAACTCAAAGTTTTTTTTTTTGGAAAAAGCAGAAGTCATTTGTTTCGTTTTTAATATCCTCTAAGAAATTGGTCTATAATAAGAGTCAAGACAACAGCAGGATGAAGGGCCAAAGTGGGAAACCAGAGCTCAGAGGGGGTTTGTGTGCAGTGACTCCTTGTCCTGAAGGCAGAGGAGAGCCCTTGGGCTGCAGAAGTTCATAATGTATTGTCTCTCATGTCAAATACAAACACCTGCCCCACCCCATTCCTTCTCCTGAGTGTAGCCCAGTCCTTTGACACAAAGGCTTCTGGGACCATGGAGCAATGGGCTAATGGCTTTTACATCACGGAAATTTTCCTTTTTGTTTAGGTTGACAGTTTTGCTTAAAATTTCTCAAATCATCTATTGACAGGATCAAAGATAAATAATATTTTATTTCTACTTCCCAAGCCCCTATTTACAAGATAAACTTCTCTGTTTTTTGTTTTGTTTTTTCAGTTTTACTTCTTTGGCTTATCGGATAACAGCTATCTCATAATTAATAGCAAGATTGGGATATTTTCATCTCTCTATACTCAGGATTAGCTACTGAAAATGACACCCAGGTATATCCAGTCAGCATAAAGGTATAATCTAGGGACAATGTGAATATAATTTCTTCAGTGTAAATAATTTAAAAATGTATCATACCGTGCACAATTTCCTAAATAAAAATCGATACAGAATTTTCTCTGTATAAAACTAAACTAAAATTCCAAATGTAAGCTAAAATTCCAAGATTACATATTGGAGCCGAAATAAAGCATTCTTTAGGAGACAGTGCTACTAAAGATAGCCTCTTCCGTGTGTTTTAAGACAGAGTAGAATTAATGTGAAAAATCATTTGTAACTCTTTATTTGATATTAAAAATATGGTTTTCTATGTATGACATTTCCATTGTTAGTGATTTGTATGTTAAACAGCTCATGCATTGGGTTAAGGTAGGCATAAATATTCTTATATCATCAAAACAAGACCTATCTTGAAATGACTCTAAACAATTATTAGCAGAGAGGTTTCTAACAGAGAGAACATTCACTGTTAATCAGATTCACTTGATTGAATTATTCTCTAGTATTCCTTGCGTTTGAACTTGAATTTCTGTTTTCATGTGCTTAAAAACTCATTCTTTTACTTTCCTTATCTCTGAGGGTTCATAATGTATTGTCTCACATGTCAAATACAAAACATTTAACTCTAAATGTGCTCAGTTGTTGCTAAGGAAAATCTGTTCTGTTTAATCCCCATAATGCATTGATCTATTTTTGTACCCAAGAAATGAATATAAAAGTTGAAATGGAAATCATGAATATTTGGGAATGAAAACTTTTTGTGGTCATTAAGTATTCCAGTATTTAATAGTAATAGCAGGTGAGTCATACTCTAAGTCGCATCAGTAACTCACACAACATCCTTACTGTTCTCCCAGCCCTGGCAGCAGGAGGCTCCCTTGGGCAGATCCAATATCGTCAATCTTATGTTGGGGAGGCTGTGATGCATTTGTTGACTTTCAAAAGGCAACTTCAAGCCCAGGCATTTTGTACATACATGACATGCTGTTAATACAAACTTATAAAGGGTTTCAAATACATTGTGATTAAAAAAAAATCTGCCTCTTTGGAGTTACATAATTATAAAGCACTGAAAAAAAACAGACATTTGACACAATGTGAACTTGAAGGGATGAAAATTGGCAGTAGACTGCAAAAATAGACACACACAGGAAATCCTTTCGAATGTATCTTATTATTCAGTTTTGTACCAAAATGAATTGGATTCGATGGTCCTCCCACATTTCTGTAGCAGTATCCAGAAGTCTGTTATCTCAGCCGCAGACTGAAGATCCTCTTTGTAGCCATCAGCATGTAGTTCAGCTCTGCAGTGTGGACAGCTGATAATTGCCAGGCTGCACTGACCTACCTGTTCAATCTCTGGCTGTCAGGCCTTCAGAGTTCAGGCCATGGTGAAGCCAGGGCCACGGGGTTTTGTGGAGATAGGTCATCTCTGCCAGGACAAGCAGACAATGAGTCTTCTTCAGCCTGCTGTGAGGTAGCTTCTTTCCAGATTTATGTACTGAAAATTTCTGCTTCACAACATTCTCTGAAACCCTCAAGTGTTGACACGGTAATAACAGTTTCCCAAACATAGAATGAATAAAAAATACGCATTTTGTTATTTGCTAGGTATGTGATGTGATTTCTGATGTTTCAATACTATAGCACAAGAATTCTGCTAAATCATCAAAAGGTTTCTTCAATGTATTTTTTTTTTTCATCAAAAGTTGTGAAATTTCATTGTGTAGTAACTGGACAGAGGTGGGACATGCTGGAGGGACAGATGCTGCTTTTGGGGAGCCACGGTGCTCTTATTACAATGTGACAGCTATCCAAAATTGACTCTATCAAAAAAATAATTGACATCTATAAAAAATTTTTATTGCAAAACTGGACAGATTACTATGATTACCTCATCCTACAAGGTGTGACTTCCATGTCCCAAAGGCTTCATGATGTTTCTCTTGCTTTCTTGGATTGCTTGTACTTGGGATAGCAGGTGCCATGGTGACGAGGAACCTGAAGATCCTCTAAGGTCATGTGGAGCAAGGGTGAGGCTGCCAGCCAGGTGGTGGGCCTCCTGGACAGCTGAGGCCCCATCCCCAGGCACACCCATGGCAGATCCCCCTGGATCTCACCCACATATGACTACAGTTGCCTGAGAGACCCAGAACTAGATGGACCTGGCCAAATCCCTCCCAGATTCCTATCCAAATGAGACCATGAGGGATTTGGATTGGATGTTTATGTTGATCACATGTTCTGCTCTTACAAATGGAGGGAAATGGACTTTGGAGTCTGCTGAAAGTTGAGTGGTAGAGACATCTAGATATGCATTAGACTTTGAATCCGCTTCCTCCTTCTAGGATTTGTGTTCTTAAGGATGGGGGCTGAGCACGCTTTAAGAACAAGGAGCTCTGAATGGTTGCAAACATTCCCCTGGAAAAGCTCACACGTGTTTATATAAGTTCTTCAAGAATGCCATATAACTAAAAATGTAGTTGTCCACCAAAATCTGGGCCCTTCAGATTTAGCGAGATCCTTTCTTGGATACAGTGTTAGTACCCTGTGGGTGTCCCTTATGAACCCAGTGACCAGGGGCTCTGCTGAGGCAAATAATAAATACATGGCTGGAGCCTGTCCTTATCAGGCCAAGCATCCTTATTAAGTGAAGTGGAGAATCAGTCCAGCCCAGTAGGTGGTGTGGGCTCTTCACACCTGTCTAACTCACCCAAAGGGCACCAGTGAAAATAGCAGAAAATGAAAAAATCGAGTATATAATCTAATTGTTTTGTAGGTGATATATATTGTATGTTCATGTGTATAGAAGGTTATGTGCATGTAATATGTATGCATACATGTAGGGTCATTTATTGACCACTTAGAAAACACAAAATACAGTCTTTTCTAGTGTGTCTGGTCACAGATTGCCATGCTGCCTTATCAAATTACTTCAAAACTCTCAATAACCATATGTACACGTTTCACAAATTAAGGAACTGAACGCTAAGGCAGTAATCTGCACTAGGCCAAGCCACAACTAGTAAGTGTCTGAGCACTGGTTTGAAACAAATCTGTCTTTAAAATTTTCCCTCCGTGTCTTGAAAATACGAATCACAGTGCATCAACCTGTAATTATGATCATCAGTCTCTTTAATAAGTAAGGACCTCTGTAGTATAATCATGCCTGGCACATGATGGACATCCAAGGGATATCTTTTCAGGGAGTGATAATGTCTCAAAACACACACACTGGAAAGTTTTGTGGCAAACTCACTCTAAAACCTAGGATGTACCCTTTAGAAAGTAGCTTAGACACAGCACGTTGCTCCCTGATAAAGACATTCTCAGTGGGACCCTGAAGTATTTTGAGAAGCACCAGAGAATTATATGTCATTTAGTTGCACTGTGTATGCTGGAAGTTTACAAATTACTAGAAAATAAAGCATCTATCTGTATATGTGAACTTGCTATTAATGAAATGTCTGATCAAAAACATTTTATTCTCTAGTGATTCCAAATAGGACTGAGCATGGTCAAAAGCTTATTCAATATTATAATTTCCATAATGTCTATATAGTGCTATCCAAACATTGTCCAAAATCATCCACAGTGATCCTCCATACATTCTGGGTGAGAAATGAGAATGTCCTGCTATTCTCCTTTGCAAATTGTCTTACTGACTTAGCACAGTTTCAGTGCTGCGTGGGGGCACTCCCATAGTTTGTCTTCCACAAATGTGTTGAAAGGTCACTTTTACAAAAGTTAAGAGCTACAAATTATGCTTCTGTTTGAAGCATCCCACTGTCTCTAGAAATTCAGGATATCAAAGTCAGATCAGCTGGTCCCACAAAGTTGTGTCCGATTCTGATCCAGTTATTTCTCTTTATTGCCCACATTTCTGAAGCTTTCACTCGGGGCCTTAGGAGACCTGACAGTTAGATGATTGGATGTCCATGGAGTAAAATGTTGGAGCTTTACAGGCAAGGCACACACCTTCCCATCCCCTGGAGAGCTTTCCTTCACCTCCTCACCATCCCAGCTCAGCCTCACCCCATTAGAATAGCTTTTTCTGGCTCTCCATCCAAAGTCATCCCAGGCCTCATCCCCATAATGGGTTTCCTTCCCAGCAGCTGTCACAGACTCGTGACCTGCTGGTATACATGGTTACCAGGGTATCATCTGTCCTCCCAGAATGGCAGCAGCAATGCATCTTATTCCCTGAGAAGAGTCCTAGCTCCTAGCACACTTCTTGGCACCCAATAAGTAATTGAAGAATTAGTGAATATTTAAACTTAAATGAACCTATTGCTCTACTAACTGCTTATCTTACAATATTCCGCAATGTACCTGGCACATTTATTTTATGTTAACCTGTTTTGTCTCGGTAAGAAAAGTGTAGCACAGTGATACTTCTTGAGGCTTAGCATTGTGACCCTGTAAGTAGCCTTATGACCATTTTAGTCCTTCTCTACCATTGGATGGTTGAGGTTACTGAGGTCTTAAAGACAAATAAATTGCCCAGGATAACAGCATAATAACCCACATAGATAACCCACATCTATATAAGGTGATTGATCCACAGACCACTAGCTAGCCTGCTAGTAATGCAGTAGGAAATTGATTTCCTAGCAGTGATGTTTGCAAATGAAAATACCATTTAAAAATTGGAGATAAGCCAATGAATGCAAATAACCAGAGTGACAGATGTGATTTAAGATAAAAATAAAATCTGAATCCATTGTCCCCAATGTGTGAGAATGTTCTATGTTATTTTTTTAAATTTTCCATTTTATGCCTCTCTTATTGTTATAGTATAATTCTGAAATTGTGATGTTAGACTTTTTTTCATGATCAGGTTATGAGTAGAAACAAAGTGTATGATAGATGTATCCAAGGACAATTAGTAAGCAACTATGTCTGGTAGCAGATATATTTCACAGGGGCTAAAAGTACAGCTAAAGACAGAGGACAGATAAATGAAATTAATGGGATAAAACAGTGTGATGTCATTAGATAAAAACAATTTTGTTTAGATATTGGTGAAATTAGTACAGAAATTACATTCAGAAGAGGAGAGGTCAGGGAAGAACCTTGAGTAGTAATAAATAAATGAATGGAATATTCATGATGGAAAAACCCACGGTGTATCCAATTGATCTCCTTAGAAAGCAGGATCTACTTCTAATAGACAAGAAGCAGTGAATTGTGGTTTTCTTGTAAAATGTGGCAATAGCCACATTTCTCTGATTTTAAGTCTTAAGCCCATTAAAAAAAAATCGACCTTTTTCCCGCCTTTGTGATAGGTTTGAAAACCCAATAAGTCCACTTCTGTTCATTAAATAACCCCAACTCTGTTCATTCTAGGTTCCTTGACAGTTAAGGAATATATACACACACACACATATATATACATACACATACACACTATATATATATATATATATATATATATATATATATATATATATATATATA